>NW_015114191.1:5282-41040 GCF_001443285.1 Poecilia latipinna | reverse complement strand
CCTTATAGTGTTAGTAAATCCTTAACTTTGCTAAAATTTCCATAATATTGCAAACATTTCTCTATCCAGCTTTCTTTTCTGTGAGAGATAGAACTGGACTCTTCAAAGGACTAAAGCAGAGCCACTTTGGTACACGTAGCTTCCAGGTATTTACAGTAAGGGACTCCAGGGTAAGATGAGCCTTTTTTCTTCAAGATCACTGGATCAAGGCAATCTTAGTTTGGTCACTAACTTCTATATTTACATTTATTTTAGGATGTTGCGCATCCCTTCAATCAATCAGAACGAGTGTAAACCGAACCGTTTTAGTATTTCTAAAATAAGCTGTGTAAGGGATAAGATGAGCCCCTCCTTTATATGTACCCATTCAGGCCACAGCTAAAATGCTACACTTTTCAGTCAGATTTATAGCCTCATGTTGTAGCTCATACACAGTACCATTGATATATAAAGCAAATTTTCAAATATTTATTTTGGTCTAAACACAATTCTTATGAAGTTTCATAAGAATTGTGTTTAGACAAAAATACTTTAACTTCCACGAGTGAAAAAGGTTTTTTAAGAAAAACCTTTTCTTAAAAAAAAGAAAAGGTTTTTTTCTTTTCTTAAATGAAGAACATTCATTTAATGTAAGAACATTAAATTAATGTTCTTACATTCATTTAATAAAGCCTTCATCACATGATGAATGTTCCTAAAAACAAACTGTGGCTCAGCTTGCCCTATTCTCCCCTATTATCTATGTACCTGTTTAAACCTTGCAGTCTAAATGGCTGCTGCCTCAACAGGTAAGAGGATTTCTATTCTAGAAGCGTCTTCCACCTTTTTGGTTTCCCCCGACTTCATTTTCAGCCTATCTGTGATGTGGTTAGTAGCTAACTGAGCCATCTTGTTATTTACTCATTATCAGATGAGAAAAGGCAAAACACTGGCTGGAGCTGCATCTTTTTTCTTCTTTTTTACAGTTCCCAAAGGTTCTTCTCTTGTCTTCTGTATTTGCAAGTTGCCTGTGTAAAAGTTGACAACCTTTTTTTTAAGAGATGTGATCAGATTCACATCTATATTTGCCAAAAGAGCATGTGACTTCATAATACACTCGAACCTGTTCATCGATTTTCCAACAGTTTCGTCATTTCAGTGAAGGATTATGGCCTCTTAATTGTCAGGGGAGGATTGTCAGCACTAAGTAACCATTCCTGCGTTATTTATCTTGGTATAAACCATGATATTTAGAATATCGACTTGTGTGCTGCAAAGGTGGAGCTCAATAGTTTCCTGTAGTTTTGATTGTAAGGCGAAACCCAAGTGCTTTAGGTAATAACTAATGTCTAAATCATCCTGACAAGGAACATCATGGTTCACAAGTCTTGCATGTATTGACTCGAGAGCAATTACATTTTGTTTTCAATCTCTTTGTTGGGATGCGATCGTAAATTGATCCCTCTACAAAAAGGTTAATTCACTTTTATGCTCAGCACATACACTGGCTAGTTTGAATTATGTTATTGGCTCCGTGTTTAAAGATTCTGTGGCACGCCAAGATGAGATCTGATTCCTAATTAAGGGACCCATCCGGAGCCCCTCCTCGACTTTCTGCTAAACTGTCAAAGCTTATTCAGCTCCGCTTTAGTGGGTAAAATCCCATCTCTAATGTGTTTCCCATATTAACCCTGTTTTTCCTTAAATGTTTTGCTCTTTGATATACTTGTCTGCACTTTTACTCTGAATCCATGTCCCAAAAAATCCCTTTCCTTCTGTTCTCTCTGGTCGCAGGGAAAAGTCCATATTTGCTGTTCACTAACCGCCATGAGATTCGACGCATTGACTTGGTGAAGAGGGACTACAGCCAGGTTGTGTCTACACAGAAGAACGCCGTGGCTCTAGACTTGGACGTGGCCAACAACCGCGTCTTCTGGTGTGACCGATTCCACAGGAAAATCTACAGGTACGACAGCTTAATTATTTCAGAATATCACCAAATAAAGAAATTCAGGTTTTATGCATAAACAGTTTCTCTCAAATCTTTGCTTCTCATGTCTTAAAACAATTAAAATGTGTAGTTTGTGTGTGGTAGCTCCTGCTACTAGCAATTTTGATCTTTATCATCAGCATTTGTTGGAACATCAAGATTTAAATGTTTCAGTGAATAAACCTTAAACTCTTAGAAGATATACAGTACCTAAACGCTACCAGGTTGAGCTAAGCATAACTAGCTTATCAGGCTGCTGTAACACTCATGGGCAGGTGCTCGCCTGCATTCTGCACTAAATAGACTCAAAGACTGATATTTATAGTAAATGCTAACTGCATTATTCACAAATCTTCATAAATGATTACTTTTTAATCAATCTGTCCTTGTTTTAAAACTTTATACCATCTGCTTTTTCACATGCTGGGAATAAAGTTTAATCTTTACTTGCGACATACATTAATAATAATTAACTGATCTACTTAAATGCTGGTAATTTTAGTTCAGGGTGTAAAAATATATGCTTAAAAAGTCTTAAAAGTTCTTAAATTCAATAATCTAAAGTTAAGGTCTTAATGTCTTAAATGAATTGTTTAAATGTGTTAATCACAGGTCTTAAATTTTGTCATGGCAGGACAATATACAGGAGTAAATTCCATGTAATTTACTCTTCAGCATAACTTTATTGTTACGCTAAAGTTTGAGTTGTGCACAGACATCTCACTGGATTCTGTGTCTCAAGGTTGTTGCGGCTCCTGATAACTAGCCGCTAATTTTCCTTTTATTTCCTTAAATAACTGTTTCTTTTGTTTCCAGAGTAAACATAACATTTGTCTGCCAGTGACATAAGAACAAATACAAAGGAAACTGGGTAACACTTTATTTGAAGGGGGGGGGGGGAATAAGACTGTCAAGACACTTTCATAAACATGACATAACACCTGTCATGAACATGAATAAGCCTTCATGAACAGTTATGACTGTTGTCATAAAGCGTCATTCGGTAAATTATGACACTTTTAATACAAAGTTGACATTATTCAAAATGTCTTTATGACAACTTGACATTAACCAAGAAATCATTACTGTTCAAACTTTACCTTTAATAACATAAAGATACCTAATTTTTAAAGTGAAATCAGTAATTATTTTATAACAAATTTATATCAGTAATGATTTCTTGGTTAATGTAAAGTTGTCATAACGGCACTTTGAATAATGTTAACTTTGTATTAAAAGCGTCATAATTTACCGAATGACACTTTATGACAACAGTCATAAATATTCATGAAGGCTTATTCATGTTCATGACAGGTGTTATGTCATGTTTATGATGGTGTCATGGCAGTCTTATTCACCCCCCTTCAAATAAAGTGTTACCGGAAACTGTTTAAGTAGAGAAAAGAAAATGTCCTGATGTGTGGGACTACAGCCAGGTTGTCATTTTAGGGTAGCTAGTTTTTTACAGGGAAAAAAACTAGCTGCTAATATAACCTTTGCTAGCTTGCAAATTCTTTTACTTCCATCATGGGAAAGTGCAATTTTATCGCAAACTGGCTGGACGATATTCGTCTTCAGCATTGTCTCACTTCTGTTGCCAAGCCATAATGATTTATTTATTTGCAATTTTTTGTTGTAAATTTCTGCATTTTACAGGTCTTAATTTGTTTTAATGGTCTTAAAAATGTTTTAAAGAGTCTTAAATGTAAGAAACCAGCCACAAATTGATAGCCTAGTTATTTTTTAAATAGTTGTATACAGTCTGCTTCTCTAATGTTGTTGTTGATGTCTTTGACATTGTTTTAACACAAATCCACTTTCTGTGCACAATCAAATACAAAAAAAATCTGCTTTTTAAAGACAGTCATACTTGCTGATGATCATCTCAACAATGGATTTGATTAGCAACACTTGGCTGATATTTACCCTCCTAATTCATCTTGCAAACTAGTGAGGCTGGGTTGCTGGAGTGCATTTTTTAAATATTGTTTCTTGATATCATTTAATCTACAACATTGTCTAAATTAAGAATTTCCAACAACAAAGTCTCTGGGATGCAGATACACATCTGAATCGTAATTATGTGTCTTAATGCTCTCTGAGATTCAGCTGTATTTGGTTGTAATGAGACTCGGCTCACATCTCCTTTTTTGTTATCTAAACCATATTTTATCCCCCAGAGATTCTAATTGGAGCGCCGTGTTCTTTTTATAACATAGACATTAAAAGAACCACCTCTCTGGAGAAACTGAAATTGAAATTCTTGCTAGCTGCTTTGCCCTTTCTTCGCACCTCTGCCGGGTCCAAATGATTAGCGACCTGGGCAAGCCTCAAATGAAGCCTTGTCTGTTCTGATAAGCGATTTACCTAACAAGGACAATAACCTCGGCATGAACCTGCATTGTGCAAGCCCAAGGCTGCAACTCCCATAGTAACCTCATTCTCTGCTGTTCATTGACTTCACAGCACAGTGCTGATTTCAGGTATTCTATATATGTATCAGCTGGCATCATAAAAAAAAATAAAAAATCTGTAAGTTACTGTAATTGCGCCTTGAAAAATGCATCAAACCAATGTGCCAAAGAGACATTCTCCCTCTGTGTCCTTCTTTGCCTTCCCCTCCCCCTTTTTTCTGCCCCCTTCACTCCCTGCAGCGCCTTCATCCATGAGGCCAGCGACCCGTCCCAGCAGGTGCCGCTGGTGGATTCGTCCCTGCAGACTCCTGTGGGCCTGGCGCTGGACTGGCTCCAACACAACCTGTACTGGACCGACTCGGGAGACAAATCCATCTCTGTGTCCTCAGTGGATGGCACCAAGAGGCGCGTCCTCATCAGCTCTGACCTGAGCGAGCCCCGGGCCATAGCGCTGGACCCCCACCACGGGTAATTGTGCAGACATGGCCGCCAGCGCCATTTTACAATGCAGTTTTCATCTTTTCCACATTTAAATGAATGTCTTGTTAATTTACGGCTTTTGTTGATGCATTTGAATTCTTCTCTTGACATGCGTAGTTTCTCTGCATTTCTCAAAAGGAGTTTTAAGCAAATAATATGGAGTGTGCATTAGGGCTGAAACAATTAAATTAATCCAATTAGTTGTGATTCATCGATTATTGAAATAATCTTCAACCCGTTTAGTAATCGATTAATCATTAACGTGAATGTCGTATTAATTTTGGACTTTTATTGATGCATATGAATTGTTCTTTTGTAGCAGGTAGTTTTTCTGCAACTCTCTAAAGGATTTTTGGACAAATAATAATATAGGGTGTGCGTTAGGGCTGACAGGATTATTTGTGATTCATCGATTATTGAAATAACTCAACTAATTTAGTTTATAAGTCTATTAAGTCACTGAAGTTTTTTTTTTTTACCAGTCCTTCAACTATTCAAAAGAACATTTCAAATACATCATTTATAACCTTAATGAGTGGAGATCAACTTTTCTCTGCCAATGTTCTTTTCCAACCAGGCATTAAATCAGTAATTGACCCTGGTTAGTTAATGTTTTGTTAGTGAAACAAAACATTAATAATTTTAATAGGACTTTTAATCATCATTAATCAAGGCTAATGAAAACTATTGTGATAATTTCTTCCTCACAAAACCTTTATTTGACCTTCTAGTTTTAAAATCCATGCTTATTAATGAGGTTCATGTTGCAAATTCGCATAACAATTTACAATAAATCTGCATAATACGGTGTCAGACTGAGTTTATAGACACAAGACGGCAATTATTCTGGACTTTTTTATTCATTGTGCTAAATTATTGAAGATGATTATGACGGTGAACTCGGATATGAATTTCGGTTGAGCCGTCTGACATTTAACAAATGAAGTATGTTTCCACTCATCTCTATCCTGGAGTCAAAGGTCTGATTTTTTTTTTTTTTTTTTTTTTTTGTTTTTTTTTTTTTTTTTTTTCCCTTGAGAAGCTGCCTGAACAATTTTATACAGAAACATTTTCACATAATTTATCAGATCAAGTTGTGATACACAGAAATTTAGGACTTTACCCAGACTTAACCGAACCACAAGAACATGAAGAATATTGTGAGGTTTTCAGTTACCTAAGAGTCATTTTTACAGCAAATATTCTGTAAATAACATACGTTGGTAAAGGAGCTATGTAGCAGACTAGTCATAATGTTCTATAAGGGGTTCCTTATTGCCGTTTTTTTGCATGGTACATTTTTATCATCGAAATATTCCAAATAGAATAATAAATTTATCTGTCTTTCAGCT
Source organism: Poecilia latipinna (assembly GCF_001443285.1). Taxonomy (NCBI): domain Eukaryota; kingdom Metazoa; phylum Chordata; class Actinopteri; order Cyprinodontiformes; family Poeciliidae; genus Poecilia; species Poecilia latipinna. Next base: position 34,825 of record NW_015114191.1, on the reverse strand, counting down.
TCATGTACTGGTCAGACTGGGGCACACGAGCCAAGATAGAGAAGGCTGGGATGAACGGAGTGGATCGGCAGGTTCTGGTGTCTGAAAACATTGAATGGCCCAATGGCATTACTCTGGGTAAGTGGGGACAATAAAACTAGATTAAAGGGGCAATACTGTGCTGAATACACTTTTTTGAGCTTTACATCAAGTTACAACGTTATTCCCTTATCAAAAACATACCTGGAGTGTTGCCTTGATTCTTTCATGTTTGTTTGAGAAATCCTTTAATCATTCAGCTATGCAAAACGCCTGGGTGAGCCTAGCCCCGCCTTCAAGGCACAGTTTCAACGCTTTCAAGTTTTTGCTTCACAGAGCAATGCCCCTCTTTCCCATCCTGTGGGTCCCCCAATCAGCTCCTTCAGACTAGCCAGCAGCAATTAGCAAACACCTGGTGGAACTGTGTGTCAGCTGAACTCTTTATACGAGCTACTTCTCAGTGGAAAGTTTGTAAAAACGTTGTTAAAGGGTTCATAGAGGAGAAATGTTGTGATGACTTCCTGAAGGTAGAGTTTCATAAAGAGAAGGATTTTTTTTAAAGAGACAGAGGCTCAATTTCAATGCATTATATTAAAAGGCTACTTTCTTTTAAGTCATATTTAATATATAGAGCATTTTTCTAACATCTGAGTTACTTGATTGTACTATAAAATGGCCCTGTGTGCCTGGAACATACATAATGCTGCCCCTTTAAGAAAAATACTTTTGCTTTGAAATTATATTTGAAGTGGGGATCCGTAAATCTCTGTGTGTTGTGTAACACTGACAATCTGACATTTAAAAAAAAAAAAAAGTAATCAATTCCAACCAAAGGGATTTGTCGGTCGGAGTACATGAAGGCTTACCACAGAGACGATCAATTTCTGTTGAGTCTGGGGAAAGATCTCCCTCCTTCCTCCTCCCTTCTCCTTCTGCTCCTCCTCCTCCTCCTCCTCCTAATGTGAGTCTGTGTGCTCCCCAGATGTAGCCAACCGGCGCCTCTACTGGGTCGACTCCAAACTGCATCTCATAGCCAGTGTGGACCTGAATGGAGCTCACCGGAGAACACACATGTCCTCTGCAGAGAGACTGGGACACCCCTACGCTCTCGCTGTCTTCGAGGTTTGTGTGTTGCTTCTCAGATTAATTTGCAATCGATTTTAAAGATTTTCTCCTCCCACATTTTATCACATCTTCAAATTTTCACAAAAAAAAAACAAAAAAACTCATAGGAGTGGTGTATTTGAATCCAAATCAATCCATTTAATTCAGCTTATTTCATGCTCAGTTGGTGGGTGTCCATATTTTTAGCCCTTTGTCTCGTCTCCTTGTTGCTTTCATTGGCTTTGCATACCAAATAAGAAGTAGAGATGATTCCGAAGGAGAATACACACTTCTCTTTTTGGTCACCAGCCAAGTCTGTTGTGTGCATGTGATGAATCAAGGCCTTCAGAGGAAATAAATCCAATCAAGACTCTTCATGCCTGTGAGTAAAACCGGCTGTAGTTTCCAGAAGAGTTGCCTCTGCAGCAAATGTAGAATCATCCCTCAGAGGGGTTCCTCCCATGGACCGAGTCTCAGTAAGACTACAGGTAGAAACAAATCCTCTTTACTTTAAAATGCTTTTCTGAGAAGGGAGCACATTTGTTGACACCGCTGGTAAAGATATATGAAAAGTGTTCAAATAAATTCATCTTTTATTGCAGTAGCATAATCTCGCATAAGAAATCCCCCCCCCCACTCCATTAAGACATAAACAAGGCGTCGCCTGCGAGCTAGCTCAGGCAGTCAATTCAACCCGTGATCTTTCACACATTCTGAAGCTTTCCCCTCCAGTTTGGACGGACTGTTTAAGCCGTAAAGTGTATCATGTCCTCCTACTGCCGGTTTTTGCTGGGTTATCTGCAGCTCTGGCACCCCTCTTGGGCTGCAAGGATAGAGACCCTTTCCTCACTTCCTGATATGTGAAATCATGTCCAGGAGGTAGAGATGCACTCATCACGCCATAATATGAGCAGCATGACCAGGGAGTGATGAAATCTGGACTTAGACATTCTGTGTATTTCACTGTATTGGCGTTTAATGGTTTATTTAAATTAGAGATGCACTGATACAAAAATTTGACAGTTATATTGCTATTAATATTACTCTTTTGGCCGATAACCAATATTTACTGGTACTGTATTGTTTATTTATTCTCTGCTTCAGTTAAACTACCCATAATCCAGTGCTGCATCGCTCTCACCGTCTCATGACCAAACAAAATATCACATGACCAACTTTCTTCCCTTTCCCTCCAGCAGTAAATGGTAACAAGATGGAAATAAATATTGGTTGTTAATATTGGCTGGAATCCAAAAGCAGGAAGCAAGCTATAGCGCAGGGCATTCTGGGTAAAAACAACCATACAAATGAAAGAGCCTTGTGCTAGTGGGAGAAATGACTTGTGGTCTTTTACCAACGACAAAAGACAAAATCCTGAAAGTGCTAAAAACTGACGCCACTCCATTTTGGTTTACATTTTATGCAGAAGGCGATAGCACTCAGTGTTTTCATCTTCAGAGGTTTTCGTGTCTTTTCCTTCAGTAGTTCTTGGTGCAGCGCCACCACAGGCGAGGTGGGGGGTGACAGGTTATTCAATTATTTTGTGTGAAGCCAAACCACGCTAGCTGAAAATGTAACAAATGTTGCAAATTTGTCTATCAGGTGTAAAAATGCTGTAAGTTACTATTAATTTTTTTGTAATTTTTAGTAATCAATGACTTCCTGTTTCCCTGGGGTATAAATAAGACGTGACACAGAAGCCCATTTCTTGTAGCCATTTGCCACAAGGCTTGATGGTAAAGGAGATCAAACTAAATCAACCGCAAGCTGCACCAAAAAGTGCCATCTTTTTGTCTCCATAGGAACCGTTAAAAACTAATTAAATTTTCTGTCCTACCATCACAAATGGAAACATGTGGAGTTGCTAAAAGATGGTGCTTTTAAGCAATACCCAGTCCAGGTATTTTTAGAGTGCACCAATGGAGGATATGTGGACGAGCACCTGGCGACTGCTGATAGTCAGCCAGACAGAGGCAGTAATGCGATACATGCGACAGGCACCACTCAATATTGCTGGGCTGGTGTGTTTCCAGCATGCTGAACAAGAGAGTCACCTTGTAGTCACAACAGGCCAGAGTGAAGCCAGGCATCGATTATGTCTTGTACTACAGGGAATTTATCATAATTTTACTAAGTACCATCACAGTGCCAGCTGAACCAGGACAATAGAAAATTGGCAGGGTTTTATTTGAAGCAGACAAAACAACATTTAAAAAGAGGATGAGGTAATTTCATTTTACAATGTTATTTGATTATTTAAAAAACGGTATATGAGTGGGAAGCAAACTGATGATGTGCTGTGTTTGACAAACACAGAGCTCCATCCTGTCAGTGTTCAAAGTTTACTTTTAAGGAAGCATCGCAAACAAAAGCTTTCTTCAGTGAAACTTGTAGCTTTAAGATTTTAAGCTTAAGATTTTTGTGTCTGATTCTGTCATTTCGTTTCACTTAATATCTAACAATGAAACCACTTGCTTTGTTTTTACAGCGAAATGTTTACTCTGAAACACCATGTTAAATTTTTTTCAGGTAAACAGCAATGGACAAACAGAGAAAACATTGTTGCATGAAATGTAATTAAATCACTGAGGCTGTTGAATTATACTGCTCTGATGAACTGTTTTGTTCTCGGATCAGGACCCCTAACAGCTTGTAGTCTAAGGTATTATCTGGACCTTTTAATTGGTTAACTAAAGGTAATTTCAGAGGAATCATAAAGCTTCTCATAACTAAACAATATTTGCACAAATTCATAAACCAGTCCATAAAACAAAGCAATGCACTTTCTTCTAGATATCAAACGTAACCAAAATTAAGTGGCAATGTTAAATATTTAGGTACAAGTTTGGAGCGCGCTGATTGTGGAGTACCACTTGTTGCTTCGACTAAGAACCAACCGTAACCAAAGTAACCTGGGCGTCATAAATGTCCTTTCAGGAAAGATTCATTTTTCTGAATGTAAAACTGTCAGAACATCTAAATGAGAACTGAAGATGAGAAATGAAGGTCATAAAATCTGTGTAATCTATCTACAGGCTCTTTCTGGGAATATGCTTCCTGTACAACGCTTGTAAAAATATCTGAACCTTAGGAGTTACAGTGGTTCGAACTTCACCAGCTCTGTGAGCGCAAACATGAGACTAAGATGTGTTTGCAACTAGTGAACTGTGTTTTGGAATTTACCCCAATTACAATGTTTTGGCTGCTGTCCCGAGGTCACGGTTACACTGACAAGAACAACTTTTCATTTTTATCACCCGTGCTGCAGGATCGGATCTACTGGACCGACAGAGACAAGGCAGCAGTTTTTATGGCCAATCGGTTAACCGGTCAGGATATCCAGGCTCTGGCTGAAAACCTCAACGATCCCCATGACATTGTGGTTTTCCACCAGCTCCGACAGCCGCCAGGTGTGTGTTCAGTCTGTGCGAGGCCCGTGGGTGTGTAGAAATGAGCTCATAATCAAACTCAACCACGTTTTCTCTTGGTGCCTAAAAAGTGCTGACCACTTCAGAACAGGCATCCGAAGGACGGAAACAAGGATACATTTGAACCGTGTAAATCCTTGCTGTCTTTATGTTAAACTCAAGATCTTTTTGCCTCTCACTCATTTCTATTTTCAGGTCCAGACAGCTGTAATCTGGGCAGTGTAGCCAATGGGGGTTGCGAGTACTTATGCCTTAAAGCACCGCAGATCACCGAACATTCTCCCAAATACACTTGTGCGTGTCCAGATGGACAGGACTTGGGGCCTGATATGAGGGGCTGCGTGCCAGGTGAGGGTCTGAGGGGCTGCATGGTTTTGTTGGGTACAAAAAAGATCCTGCTGTACACATGGCTATCACCTAGAGCAGCGATTCCCCACTGGAGTGGATTCTGCAGAGCTCGTGTCAAAAACTATGCTTTTAAAATATCTCAAATTTATGTATCTAAAATAGACCTTAAAATGTCTTGAATTAATTAGAAAAACTGTGAGTCAGCCTTAAATATGTTAATCACAGGCCTTAAATTTTGTGGTGGCAGGAATACTTAATCTCATATATTTTATGTAGTTTATTTTCGGTAACTACCTGCTGACATACTCTTGCTAGCATGTCTCTTTGGCACAGTTTTTTGCATCAATCATGGATAAGTGCAAATTTATCACCTGCTTGCTGGACGACATTCGTCTTTGCTACTGGCTCACTTTTGTTGCAACCCATACCATGCTACGTTCATTTTGTGCAACAAAACTCGGTACTACTACTATATAAATATGCAGTTTTCTTTTGTACATTTCTACCGTGAAACAGATCTTAAATTTAGTTTGTAATGCTCTTGAAAAGGTCTTAAAAAGTCTTAAATCTGAGGTGGTGAAACCTGCAGAAACGCTGCTAATGCCAAAGAGATTATCAACATACATACTATGAAAACAACAGTTAAATGAGTAGTGATAGTGTGGATTGCAAGCCTGGGGTCTACTGGTGAAGAAAGAAGCAGGGTTGTTGATCTCCAGTCCTCAAGGTCCAAAATTCTTCGGCTTTTAGATGAAAACTCCTTCAGCATACCCAAATCCAATAACTAGGACATTAGTAGGACTTTTGCAGAACTTAACTGCATGCAGAGGACTTTATTTGGTCTTTTTATTCAGGTGTTTTGGACCAAGGACACAGCTAAGACCTGGGGTTCAACACCCAATGATCTTATTTTTACATCTTAATCTGTATTTTACATAATCTATTTTCAATGTAGAATAATCCAGTTCTGGTTAGATCTTTCAAAGTTTACATCTTGAATAAGAAACTGCCAGATGCAGTCCAGTGAAAAACTGAAATAACCTTTTAGTTTACCACCGATGGGAAGATCTTAAGCAGATATTGACGTCATTGTCAGAAGGAGCTAAGGAGGGATTAGCCAGGGATTCTCGCAGTGCTAAGAATATTTTTTCATTCCAGGACCTACTTCCTTTATTATGTCAAAATAAAAGTCTCCAACAGATTAAAACACTCACTTTCATATTAACGACTCGTACTAATAGATGAGATCTGGATTGTGGTTGGCAAGTCAGAGTTTTATGTGATGAGGAATATTGTGGTGTGTTATTATTATCGTCACACTCAAAATGTTCTTGGCATTTGTTTTTATAGATCCTGCTCAAAATTAGGGAGTACCTCAAGACTTCGCAATGTTTTTGTAAACTTAAGTTTAAGATTTGTTTATTTGAATATAGTAAACATCTCTAGATCAAATCTCTAGCTTTGATTTAACTTTCCTCTTAGCAGTGCCGAGGGACGACATGACAGCGAGATCGCCACCTGCCTTTGGATTTACACCTGACGCCAGAGAAACTGACGCCAGAGGCATCGCTCCTTCCTCAGGAGGAGTCTCGCAGGCAGACGACGTCCCCTACTTGAGCACCGCTCCATCTGCTTCTCCCGAGTTTCTCACGCCACTCAGTACGCTGCAGCCTCTGTCATCGCAGGTGTCCGAATCACTGGGCTCCCACTCCACAGCCACGGCCATGGTCATCTCAACCACGTCTGCAGGGGACAGCAGTGTCTCCCAACACTGTGAGTGTGCAGTCTTTGATCAGGGCTGAAATGATTAATCGAATCAATCGTGATTAATCAATTATCAGAATAATCGTCAGCTATTTTAGTCATTGATTAGTCGTCAGTTGGCTTATACGTACTCTGACTATAGCCATCTGCTGAAAGAACAACATTCAGGACAGTAATTAGGCAAGAACTGTACAAAAAATATACACATTTAGATGATACACTTTGTCTTTAAATATATTTTGCCCAGAACCCCTCAAGTGGCATTTTTAGCTTCACTTAATTCAAGTTCTGTAAAATAAATAAATAAAATCTCCTGCTAACTGCTATGCAGTTATTAATCCAAAACAATTAATCAACAGTAGACAATATTTTTTTTGAGATGCAAATGATTAAGCGTTCACAGAAGGAATGTTATTGCATTTTGCGCAATGTTTGTTTTATTTAAAACAAATTATGCCAGTTTGTTTTAAATAAAACAAATTTAACTCATTTACTGTCTTTGTAATATTGTGTAAAAATGGCTGAAGTGGTTACATAAAAAATGTGTTAAATGTGCCAAATTTTCTATCCAATTTATTGATTAATCAATTAATCGTCAAAAATAACCAATTACTAAAATAATTGTTAGTTGCTGCCCTAATTGGGATTAAAGAAAACTGTTGAGTTGCATCTACTTCCTGTTGGGAACATGGCTAGCGATCTCGTCTTGACTGTAATGAGGACAATAAAGTGGGGAATCTACAAGCCTCAGCCACCGACGATAGGAATAATTGTCACCTTGAAAATTATGCCGTTCTCCTCATAAAACTGTGCTTTATGTGGGTGGAGATGGTGGGGGGTCGCATATCTGGAAGGAAATTTGTGTTGGGGCATAAACGCTTGCCTTAGTAAGTACTGCATGTAGAATGCAAATTTTGCTCTAATGCAGTTATACGGAGCCTGTATGTATGAAGGTGCAGAAGGTCGGGGGTGTCTCAAAGTCACACTCTGGCAAATACCAAGCTCTGCATCCTTTACATTCCTTTTTTTTTGTTTTTTTTTTCTCCCTCCTCCCTCTTTTCCACCGCTGTCTCTCTTTGTAAAACACTCACGGCCATTAACGCATGGTCACCCACTTCTCGCCTCCCTGTTTTATCGCCTCTCTCCTCCACCGTCTCGACCCTTCCTCGACGTACTGCTTATCTCACGCTTTTTATATCTTACCTGCCTTCTTTCTTTTTGTTCTCTTTATCACGGCTGCCTTTTCATCCCATTACTCTTACACCATGTAATTTCTCATTCCTTCTCTCTCCCCAGCTGGTGGCGAGAACTTCGTTCTGGGTGAGAACCTGACGGTGGCCGTTCTGGGCGTTGTCATTCCTATCGGTAAGCTGGATGCAGCCTCTGTTTTCTGTGTTTGTCTGGTTACAGAAAAACCGTTTGGCCTCATGTACAGAGCCTTGCAAAAATATTCAAACCTTTTGGACCTGTTCACATTTTTCTCACATTGCATCCTCAAACTTCAATGTTGTTCTATTGGTATTTTATTACATAGATCACTAAGAAGTAGCACGTAACCAGAAAATGTTATGTAGGCTTTAAAATTTTTTACAAATTAAAAGTCTCTCTCTTCCCCATCAACTCATTCAGACTAGCCAGAAGTGATTAGCAAACACCTGAAGGAACTGTGTATGTCCTGGACTCTTTATACGAGCTGCTTCTCAGTGCAGTACTGGTAAAAATGTTGTCAAAGAGTTAATAGAGGAGTCATGTTGTGATGACTTCCTGAACGTGCAGACTTTCTTAAAGAGACAGAGATCAAATTTGAAGGTGCTAAATTACTCATTTAAATTACTAATTACTAATTACATATTTCTTTTGAGTCATATTTGATATTTAAAGTATTTTATAACAACTGAAGGTAACAAATGTTCTTGATTGTTCACACAAAATGATTCTGTGTGGCTGGAAAACACATTTTCATCAGAAAATGGAAGAAAATGTTAGAATACATTTCTATCCATTGCACTTGAGTCATCTTTCTCTAATAATGGCTGCAATTCTTGTAATTCTTCACTAAACGTCACAAACTAAGTCAAATTGGACGGAAGTCATTTGAGCAAGTTTTTTTTTTTATGCCCAAGATTATCATTTGGATTTATGTCTGGGTTTTAACTGGTCCAGATTAACTCATTGATGTGCCTAGATCCGACTGTGTTCAGTGTTAACCTGCTGGAACAGGAACTTCATCCCCAGTTTCAAGTCTTTTGCTGTTCCTCTGTATTTAGCTCCATCCATGTTCCCTACAACTCAAACCAGCTTCCTGCTCCTGCAAGAAAAACACACTCACAGCATGATTCTGCCTCCACCATGTTTCATCACAGACACGGTGTGTTCTGATTGCTGCATACTGTTAGTTTTCCTCCACACTTACCGTAAATTTTGGTGTTTAATTTTGGTGTCGTCTTAGCAGTTGTGTTGGTCCATCACATAAAATCCCAATAAAATACACTGGTTTGTAGTGGTGGTATAAACATGTGAAAATTGTGATGGATATTTATACCTTTGCAAGACTCTGCACATGTACTGTGTTACCCTGATGTATAAGGTTCCCGTTTGTTGAGTCTGTCACACATTCACAGCTGTGCACTGGAGGAGTGAATGCTTGTCCACAAGTCCTCCTCTCTATTCATTTTTTATGTATTTGATATTCTTGTCATTGTGCATCATTCACCTTCTACTGCATTGTTTTGTGGGGGATACTTTGGCAAGCATTCCTTGCTAAAACATTGTAGTTTTCAAACTTTAATGAGGAGTGATAATAATTGAAGATAAGAAAAACAGCAAATACCTTTGAAACTACCTTTAATTGTTAGAATTTCAAAGTTCTACCTACTTATGAGTAGTTCATGAACTAAAACACTTGTGGCTCCATCAGAAAGTCTGTGCTGGAAAATATCACACCTCAGACTAAAAGTCAGGATACAGTTTGAAAGATTTTTAATAATATGGAGAATTTGGCTAATAAATAACTAAACTGCTCAGCTAGCCAATACACTAAAAGATGAAGTTCTATTCAATCAGCCATTAGGCTGAGCTACATCCAGCTCATGGTTACATTTGTAGTCATAACTCAGAAATTTGAACTTACCAGTTGGAAAAAGTTGGACTTCCTACTCGGAAAGTTGGAGAAACCCAGACTAACCCCGGTCAGGATTTTTCAGTGTTCCAATATGGCCGCTCCTTCTACAGTAGTACGCTGTGGTGGAAACCTGTTTATTTTGCAAATACACATGCAAGAGTGCATCTAAAATCAATGGTATCTTTACTGCCTGCAACTCTTAGCTGAAAAAAAGTCACAGTGGTCTTTGCTTACGGAAAGTGAAGCAGTTTAAACGATGTTCATCAGCAGTAATACTTGGCCATTGCCATGTCGAAGTCCAGGCTTCTTTGACTATGTTAACTGGAACACTTTTAACTCAGGTGTGACATCAAAACCAGCATCACTGCTCTAAAAACACTGGGATCAGAGCCAAATGATTAACTGCAGGTCTGAGTCATTTAAAGGTGGCTACATCTGCTTGTTATACAGCTACAGTCTCTGGTAAATAACAGTGAATGAAGCTTTCTTCATTTTAACCCAGAAAGGATTAAAATGGATCAGGAATCCCAAATATTGCTCACTGTTTGCTTAAGCAAAGCCACACAACTTAATTCATTTGCTACACCACATTGCTTTTGTTTTCTTATTTAATTGTGACTAAAAAGAAAAAAAGGAACAAAACATTTATTAATCACAGCTTATTTCCTTTAAAATGACAGACCTGATTTAAATCCGCTAGATATAAGGAAAATAAACATAATTCAGCTAAAAATATGACTTTACACCCAGTACATGCTTTAAGCTAAAACCTGATTCTGGACTAAATGAACTGGAACGAACTGAGTCAGCCTCCTTTTTCAGACGGACTTTTTCATTTTGTTCATAATAAAATCAGGTCACAGTAGAGGTGGAGCACACAAAAGGTGTTTATCAGCCGTGACAACTTTAACAGTGTTTTATTGGTTTGATTTAAAGCTGCAGTGTTAAATTACAATGAATATTTAATGGCAGATTTAATGTGATCATTAAATCAGGCATGTGAAGTTTCAGAATATCCTCATTAGTATTATCAGCTACTTTTCCTCATATCTGTTTGTGTAATAAAGACACTACATTTACAAAACAATCATATTACAGATGATGTATTAAAATAACACGTTCAATTTTCCCTGACTTTTAAAGAAAAACAATCTTTAGTTTTAAACTGCAGTATATAACTTAAAAAAAAAAAAAAAATATTGCTACTTTTGCCATCTGAAGAAATGCAACGCTCCTGACCAAAAACAACCAATCAGAGACAGGAGGAGGGTCTTAGTGCTATCAATCAACTTCTTGTACTCAATGTGCATTGTGCTAATGTTGGAGAAACAACTTACCATTACAGGAAAAATGTTTATCCGCCATCATCAGTGGTCATGCTAACTAAGCTTAGCATTTACAACAGGCTATTCTAGCTGCAGCTTAGTTGAGGGTAGAGAGGAGGAGGATGAGCGGCGCCACACTGACACATTGACAGTGCTAAGGCCCGACTCCGGCCTCTGATTGGTTGTTTCTAGTAAGCACTGTGAGAAGGCAGAGGAGCTCAATTTTACAACAAATATATATATATATTTTTTTAAATAAAAGTTACATACTACAACTTTAAGATAACAAAATATTTTAATTTCCATCCAAAATAAAAAGGTATATCTTCTTTGAAAGTGTCTCAGAGGATCCTTAAAACAAACACTCCCACTCTAAGCTTTAATGAGGGTTATTTAGAGTCTGTTTAGAGACTGTGAGAACTTGTGTGACTCATCTTTAGCCTATGCTGCACCATCCACCCACACACACACGCACACACACAGTTTCCATACCGCTCCCTCTTCCCTCTCTGTGTCCCCCATCCCGCATGCCTCCTCTTCTCCTCTCCGTGCCCGTCATTTCCCACCATGGACTCGTTCTGCCTTGTTAACGCTCCCCCTCCCTTCCCCGTGTCCCCTGCCGCTGTGTGTTAAACGCATGCAGTTCCTATCGTTGCCACAGTGGTGTTCGGCCTGGTCTGCGCCGGAGTCTACCTGGCGTGGCGGAACTGGCGCCGCAACTCCACCAAGAGCATGAACTTCGACAACCCGGTTTACCGCAAGACCACAGGTGAGGGCGAGGAGGACGAGATCCACATCGGGAGGACCGACGGCATGGGACACCACGTCCACCACCACCACCCGTACCCCCAAGGGGTCAGCATGGGCGTGGTGGGGGCTGGGGGCGGCACCTGCCCGCAGTTCATCGCCCTGCCTTTGGGGGGCAGCATGCCCGACGCGGGGACTCACTGGTACACGGAGCAGCCCATGCTCTCCACTGCAAAGTGAGGCAAAAGGACCTGCTTCTGGTGCAGCTTGGACGCTCAGGCACACGGTGAAGTCAGAATGAACTTGGACTAAGTTTACCGAAAGGATGAACGACATATCATAGTTTCATTCAGTCATACACACACACAGAGCCATGTCATGTTTCATATAAACCGAGAATGAGAAAGAAAAATTAGGGAATGAAATCTGTTTTTCCTCCAGTAGATTCTGGTAGTTAAGTAATCAGGTGGTGCAGACGCGCTCCCAATGCTGGAAAATCAATTCAAACTCCATTTTAAACTTTTTCATTGACAACCGTGTGCATCTGAAGCTGCAAAAAGGTGCCGGGCTTGAGCATCCGTTTCGTCCTTGACGTGTTAGTTTGAGTTTTGTGTTGCTCCTGGTTGGCGGCAGCGCTCTGGGACAGCTACTAAAGAAAGAGGAGCTGTTAAACTGGGGCAGCCGGTGGAGACAATCTGTTGGGATCAATCCCAGATGCTGTTTCTGGAGACACCTGGTGCCGTACACATTTTTTCCTGGATCAGTTTGTCCAGTTCAGAGCTTCATGATTTTGGTTGAACACTGTCAGTTTTGAGTATTTCTCTTATTTAGTGAAGAGAGTTGGAAGAGTCTTCTGTGAGCATAAAGGTGCAAGTCAGGCTTCCTCTTCTTCTTCTTCTTTTAGTAGCTTGTTTTAGATGTTAAATGGTCTGAGAAAAGCAATAGGCTGCAGATAGCAGCCAGTTGAGGTGTTTTGTGGTTTATGAAAGTCACTGAGTGGTAATGATTTCATTTGACAGCCCACTTTTGACTGTGACACACACACATACACTCCACCTGCCGTGCAGCGGTATCAGATTCCCGTTGTTTTCCAGAGGGGGTGGAGGGGGACAAGGACGAGGTGCAGTTTGCTCTCTGCAAACACAAGCAGCATGCAACCAACCGACATCGCCACCGTTCATTGTTCCACACGAGACTCTCTCACTCACACACTCACTGCACAGTCGATTCCGCTGCCACTGTTATTTGAGTGGACAGTTTGGGACAGGAGGCCCAGCTGGTTTCTGCTTTGGGAGAGAAATAAACCTGTCATATTATGTTACCACGAACGTGAAAAGAAAAATCGGACTCCCATGTAGTGCGGCGTGGCGCCTGCCGGTGAACACGTTTCACGCCGGTTTATACAGATCACCTGGAAATTCCCCCGTGTGTGTGCTCATCGAAATGCATGTGTGCCAATTGTCCATCGCACAGCCATATTTGAAACTGTTTTTTGGATGCTATTTGTTGCACAACCCTCTTAGAATGCCTTCTGGTACTGTGTTTCTCATGGAGAAAGAAGGTGTGTGTGTGTGTGTTTGCACGTGTGTTCACCTTTGTGTGTATTGGTGAGCGAGTGTGCGTGTGTCGGCAGAAAAGCTTTGAGGGTGCTTTTGGACTCATTGGGTTGTAAATACCTTTTCATAACGTTTTTTGATAATGTATAATTCTGTAAAAGAAGAGCTGTATATAAGATTTTAGATAAAGTGTTGACACCTATATTAATTTATTTGTATGAAGAAAGCACTGTTTTTTTCTTCCCTGATTGTTTAAAATCAGAGTTATCCACCAAAGTGGTTCGTTTTAGTTGGTGTTTCTTGCTGTGTCGTTTAAGCCTCTTTTTTGTGTGAAACCTTGTTTTTTTCTTAGCCTTTATATAATATTAAGAGGCTCCACACCCTCCACCCAAAAAGAATTTTTAAAAAATCCACATTGGTGGAACATTTTTAAGCCCAATGTAAGTGAGAACGTTGCTTTGTATTTATTTGTGCCTTTTTTGTTTACACTTTCATATTAACCTTGTGTTTTTGTTTTTTGTTATTTTTATTTCATGAAAAAAAGTCAGCCAGTTGCTGTACGTCTAATACTGAACTGTACTGAGGACAAATTGGTTCTGTGTTTTTTCCATAACTGATTAGTTTAAATATCTCTTTTTCTTGTTATATAAAATCTGACAAACACAAGTCTGCAGTTTCTCTCTTATTTTTTCCTATGTAAGACAATTTCTTTGTCACTTTATATGAAGAAACATAGAAAGGATTATTATTTTGTGTAACAATGAGTCAAATTAACAGTGGGTTACTCTGAGTGGTGTGATGATCTAGTAGGGGAAAAAGCTGGTGCATCATAATTTAGCAGAAATCAGATCATCCACCAGATTATTCTCAGAATTTGTTTTTCAATTTAAATTTTGTCACAGGTGTTCATTCAAAATTAACCAGGCTTCCCACAGAGCTCTTTGCCTAAAGTAGCAAATGACACACAAATTTAAATTATATTCATACATTAAATATTTTTATGTCTCATGATAAAATGTATTATTTCCTTAAATCTGAAACCTTGGTTTGTCATACTGTATTGTGGTTCCTTTATTAAAAATTCATAATCAAATTAACAAACAGTTTATCTAGGTGGATAAACTGTATCTCACCAAGCGGATTGGGGTAAACAAATCCAGTCAGACTCTCTTCTTGATTCTGTTCTCTGTTTTTTAGTCTGATCCAGCATCAAAAGTTTGTCAATGAAAAGTGTTTTCCTCTGACACTGATTATCAAAACATTTCAGTATAAAATCAAAACTAAAAACAAATGGTTACATTTCAGAGATGGAGCAAGATTTACCACTGTCTGGAGCAACAGTTTAACCCAAGGTTGCTAAAGTCTTTAAGAAGAGGCAGCCCAAGAATGTGTTCAGTTTATTACCTTAAAGCTGCAGAAGGTGACTTTTAGCAAATATGCAAAAATACATTTCTATGAAACTTTCACAAAGTCCTGACAGTAGACTTTGTCACAGTCTACAATCACAAACATTATTCCAACATTTCAGAAGGGTAATCTGAAAAAAAAAAAAAAAAGCTTTTCTGGCTCCTTGCAGTGATCCTACTACCATTTACAGAAATGCACAACTCCTGGACAGAAACAACCAATCAGAGCCAGGAGGAAGGTCTTTGCAATGTCAATCATGCTTGTGTATGCCCTGCTCACATCCTTTCTCCATTTAATATGTTCTGTTGCTCAAGCTCAATATTGCCTGTGTCCTGCAGCTATTTAAATATCTGAGAAACAACCGAACAATTAAGTGCCAATTTCTTGACTTCAGTGCCGGCTCAGCTGTGGACTGTGTGCTTGCTCAAATTTTTGAGCTAAGTACACAGTTCTTGACAGCAACCAAATGTACAAAAGGTCTGTAAAGTTCTATATCTTTGCCACAGGAAGCCGGTTTGTTAGGTCTCCACGCTACTGCTTTCAGCCAACATTACTCCTGGCTTCATCGGCCAACTTCTGAATCTACATATGAACTCGGAGACTTCAGCATCAAACATAATATGCTACAGATTAATCTGAGTTTGTTTTGTACAGTCACCAATGTCATTAGTAACCTTCAGCTGCATTCTAGTCAGTTTGTTTCCTTTTTTCATTCAAGCTTCTCCTTTTTTGGGGGCATACTTATTCTAAAAGAGAAACCAGATGAATGCCTTTTAAACCCATCGAGCATAGATACTCAACATACTTATGATGATGCACCTAATCATCCGGTAACAAATAAAACGCAAGATGCCGCCTGCTGATAAGGTATTGTATATTTTTGTTGTGCTTTATTTCTTTTTCCGTTGTAGCAAATCTGTGGCATCCTTAAAACCCATTAGCATGCGTAAAGAATCTATTCTGCCAGGAATCCCTGTTAACCACTAAAGCCGATTGGTTTTTAGAAAACCTGTGCTTTGGCTGTAAACCTCTCATTGTAAGCTGGCGCTGGCTGAGAAGTGTTTTACTCGCGTCCATTGAGCAAGTGATTCATCAGCAGACAGAAACCCCCACAGTAGACAAATCCAGTCCATTATCGTTATTAAAGGAAAGCGGGGTGAATGCCTTCAGACTCGGCTGCCTTCTTGTTGCAGACCCAGTATGAGGTATACACATATATGTAATTTTTTTGTTTCTTTGGTCGACTGGTGCCTTCAGTGGACGAAAGAGGTGTCACACATGCTCACTGTTGCACAAAGGCTGAGATGAGCCCCTTTATTCATTGTGACATTAAAGCCTGTTTGGGTGGGGGATGGGGAAACATACCCATGCTGAGGTGCACAGGCTAAGAAGGCCGGCTTAATTTAGTGAATGTGGAGAAATACATGTTACCTTTTCAAAATCCTCTTTTTCATTTGATGGAGCTACACATTTTGGGTAATGGAAAAGCTTCCCGTTTCATCTACCTCTCCCTCTTCTTCGGAGTGATATTTGCTCAGGGTCATTGCAGCAGGGCTGTCCAGTGTGGCTGTGAGAAACCCTCCAGGGAAATGAGATGGCTTTCCTCTGTCAGACAGAAATCCTGCGTCTTTTCAATCTCCCCCACGCTCAATCCCTTTTGTCTTATCTCGCAAACATGAGGCCTTGCATCCCTCTGCAGCCCCGCTGCTTCCCACGTTAGGTGTGTGAGCCGACTGAACGTACCTGCTTTTCACCTCTGACCTGCAGGTGAATCTCCTCCTCTCCCCCTTCTCCCTCCTCCTTTCCATGCGGGAATCAGCACAAATCTTTTCACACTTGAAAAGGATCCCGCATAATCCTTCGGAGCTTGTCGTTTTGAACGAGTCACTTCTGTGTGTCGGTTTCTGTTGTATGCAATTTTGCTGGGATGGGTTGAAATGGAGGAATTCTGCCACCTGCTGGCCGCATTTCTCAAGCAACACTCATTTCTACAAACCACAGCAGAAACACAGCATTGTATTTGATTTATTGAAGGATATACAGTGTGCAGCTTATTTTAACAACTAGAAGGATGTGATGTTTGCTTGTATCAGTTGCTTTATTCTATTTAGTTTGGATGCAAAGTGCAGAAATATATTTAGAGGCTGCTAAAAACTTCCCTTTAAACATATATATATATAACATGTTGATTGTTATCCATAAGTCATACTCATATACAATAAAACTTTTAAGAATAAATACTTTTTCCATTGCATAGTTTGCAGAGTTAAGCTGTGCAAAGGTCTGAGAAAACTATAACAATCACACATGAAAACGTAAGAAATAAATCATATTTACTGTATAGTGCATCAACAGCCACCAGTCATTCCTAGCTGTAAATAACTGATTGTGTACAGTCTTATTTATCTGATAGCTTCCCGTCCAAGGCTAAAGCTAATGCTCATGCAGCAGTTCGGAAAATACAAAACACTCTCAGGAAATAAACTGTTTAGTCTCTTTTTAGGTGCCTCAAGCAAAGAAGATGATGAACTGGCGGATCGTGAGTTTCCCATTTTCAGAGAGCTCGAGCCTTAGCATGGGCCTGCAGGAGGGCCGCCGTGTCAGCGTGGGAACCCTGCTTGGCAATAGAGAGCGCAGTTCGGCCCCGCTAAGACAGAAAGGGGGGTCGAAGGGGGAACACACATTAGCACTGGCATGACAGCAAAACAAATTGAGGTGGTCCTACATTTTGTCAATGTTTGTTGCAGTTTTGACAAAAAAAAAACCCTGTCCTGCAAATGTTAGCAATGTTAGCAGCTGTAGACATAACAGTTTACATCAACACATCATTTGAGACTTTTTTTCCTTTTTTTCTTGTTTTTTTTTTGGAATACTGACACTTATATTGATTTTACGCCCCTGTAGACATGCTTAGTTTAGAAAACCATTTGTCAAACATCAAACACACACAAACCAGACTAGAGCAGTACTAGTAGAGACTAACGACAAAGAAAAGCATATAATCCACTTCTACTAATGAGTTTTTAAAGAGATTTGGCTCGAATAATAAATGAATCTTCAGTATCTTATCAGCGTAGTCTTTTTTTTTGTATGCTTTTCCCAAGACACCTTGTGTGGATAACCATTCCTTCTAGTTTGAGATCCATCCACCTCTCAACGAAATAGGAGCCAGGAGAAAAAGAGAGGGGCAGGTTCATCCGAGTGGATTTCTTTTTAAGACTTGAATTTCCCTGGCAAGGAACAAACATTCACACCTGTGTGGACAAAGATGTCAGGTTCTCCTCTGTCTACGGGTGACAATCTGGAAGCCCGGGGCTGGGAAATATTGACACAATGTCCCTTAAGTTGGCCTTAGGGTATCTCTTGTACAGACTGGCCATGCTTGGTCTGATCCAGCTAGCAGTGAACGTGCAGGATGTCCTGGCACATTCTCCCCACATCGGGACGAAAACACAGATGGTATCGCTCTTCAAGATGGATGGAATAAAAATCAGACAAGAAGGAAACCTGGATTTAGCTGTTGGTTGTAGTCTTACCTTGTCAGTCAGGGTCAGGTCACACTGACTTCTTTCTAGCAGCAGTCTGGCAATGTGTGTGTGGCCTCGTTCTGATGCGAACATGAGGGATGTCATTCCCTGGTTGTCCTGGATGTTGGCGTCGGCTCCACAGCTCAGCAACAAGCGGACCATGACGACTCGACCGTGTCTCACCGCCAAGTGCAAAGCTGTCTGGCCTGTCTGTGGTAAGAGAAACAAAAATTAAACATTAAACTCCTTCAAACTCCTTCAAACTTGACATAACATGATTTTTATTTATTTATTTATTTATTTTTTGACAACAGATTGATTACCAGTGTTACCTGACTGGAGCAAATGTTAACGTTTCCCAGCTCCATTAGCTTTCGGACGACCTCCATCCCGGCAGGCCCATCTGGAGCGGTGAGTGACGCCAGCATCACAGCTGTGTATCCAGCGTTGTTCTGAACATTTACGTCACTCATTCCTTTACAGGAGAGATTGTGTTGTCAACTACAGCACAGCAAAAGCATTTCCTAAGGCAAAGGTTGCCCACAACTGTGTTACCCGTGTCCAGCAGCAGGCTCACGACGGCGTAGTTGCAGTGGGACACGCTGTAATGGAGCACCGTGTTGCCATTGTCGTCAGCTAGATTGACAAGGAACGCCAGCAGAGGTGGCGCTTCACTCTTTACTTCTTTCAGGTATGCAGCTACCCTGCTGGGCTCAGAGGCCTCCTCCGCTGCTGTGCCAAACCAGTGCTGGAACATTGTTACCAGAGCTTTCCTCTGGACAGAAACCAAGAAAAAGGTGACTGGTGTATTGGTCAACATGTGGGATAAAGTTGGTTTAAACTGATTAAACTGATAACTCTTAAGAGTCTAGATTTTAACTGATTAGCAAACGAGCAATGTCCAACAATCCAAGTAAGTTTTATTGCATTCTTCCTTATTGATTTAAGATGTAAAACCTCTAAAATTCAGTCTGCTTGAATCTCAGCTTTGCCCTTAACACACTATTTCCTTAACCTCTTGAATGATCCACTTATTTAACTTTGAATTTGTGCATACTATGGAGCACTGAGGCTTTGAAAATCCTCTTGAAAGACTTTGTCACAAAGTAGGAGTATTTACACTTTAGAAAATACCCAGTCTGCTCACTGTTGCAGTGATGCTAACAGCGCTAATAGGATTAATAGTTTTAAAAGGTCTTAAAAATGTTAACATTATATCATTTTGACTGTGTCACTAACATAGTAAAATGGTATTACATGATGTATATTCATGTAATACTCTGTTAATGAATTATTAATAATTCATTAAAGAGTATACAGCCAGAAAAAAGACTTGATAAAAATAATTTGTTTCATCACAAGGTAAAGCAACTTTTTAGACCACTTGAGCAACATTGCACGCCTCCATAAAGCTACAGTTTACAAAAGCAGCTTTTATAAAACCACCAGTCTTTTCTCACCTCAAACTTCTAGTGGTCAACTGTCTGAACATAAAAGTAAAGGCATGAATCGAATGCCTCTTAAGCACTCAATAAATCTTATACATCTAAATATATTTCATGAAGTTCCATGAACATTTTTGGCACAAATTGCAGCAGCTTTCATAGATTTTTGTTATTATTTCAAATTGGCCAATACTGTGACTAAAAATAAGGCGAAAAGTTGAAGCAAAAATTCACCGAATTAGAAAATATCAGTATCCGCACATAATTCATTTCAGATGTCTGAGCCAGATCAGGACCCAAAAGTTCTCAATCAAAGCATCTCAAGCTTGTACATCATTGGCTCATAATGTAGAATTATCCACCAGTCTCTCTGGTACACGTTTACACAATTTCATCGATTTGAGCACACAAGTCACAACCCAGAAAAAGACAGATCGATTCCAAATGTCCATGATCAGAGGAATCCTAAGTGTTTGAGAATAAAACTGCAAGTTAGATTTTTTTCATCAGTTATCTGACTGAGAGGATAAACTCCTAGGCTGCTGGTAAAATTGATTTAGATTAACATTTTCTCCTTCCCAGGAGTTTAATGAAAAGGGTATTTACCATGTCGTCATTTGGATTTTCTGTGATGTCCATGTGATCCTTAACAAAATGACAAGCAGTCATAAAATCTGCACTCAGTATGTCCCTGGAAGAGGAAGAGAACATCAGTGAAAGAACAGTACAGATAATCTGTCTCCTGTTTCAGAATCTGCTCCAATAAAACATTTAAAAGCAGGAGACCTATATCTCGACAATCGAAATAGGATTCATTTTATACGGACATGGATTCAGAGTCTATGGTACCCTCACCTTCCCTTCATATTTGTGCCAGTTCTGTCCTCCAGGGTTTTGGACTGTTTCTCTGGACCCTCAGCTTCCAGCAACACTGTGCCTCCATCTGTTTGTCCTGATATCGCTCCCACCGGTGTTGCATGACCCTCTGGGCATGTCTGTTTGGACTCGTCGGTTTGGACTCGTCTCTTTGCAGGGCGTAGATCCACCTGCGTGGCCTCCATCCCCCGAGGGACAACGCTAGCTTCCCCACACAGCTTCCCATTATCCTGGCCAACCACACTTCCCTTTGTGGACATTTGGACTCTACAGTGAAATGAAATGGACATTTTATCCTCACTAACACCTTTTAGCTGCATCTACTATCCTGGCGATGACCTTAAATTAATAACAGCAGCTTGACTTGATTTGCTCTCAGAAATCCTTTTTAGACTCTAGATTCTCATAATAATGGGCTAATAATAGAGTCAGTCAACTATTTCCCTCGCAGTGCCTGAGCTGATTCAATTATTGAGACCAGACAAGGATTTATGTAATATAGCTCAAATGCATTATTCATTTTAGAAGGTCAAAAATAATTGCAGTCAAATCGTTCTGAAGCTTCAGTAGCTGAAAGTGAAAGCACAAACTGAACATAATGCCTGTTAAGGCTGAATATGTGATATTCTGAAGCAGACTCTGCATTGTTCTTCTTATGAGTCTTTAAGTCTAAAATAATGAAAGCATGTATTTAAGGCTTTGTCTGCCTTCCCTCATTTCAGCTTTAGACGTGGGTCTTGTCTAACTGACAGCTTCACATGGACTGCTATTCATCTCCCAGACCAAAATCAAGAAGTCTTTTTTTTTTGTCTTGGTCAGAGAAAAAGACGCCTAAAGAGCCTCAATTTCAGCAAGGGGAACCAATAATCATAAGCGTTAAGGCTGCCGAAGTCTCTGAGAGGTATTCACAAACCCTTCATTAGCATCCTCCGACTGCAGCTTTTTTAGAGTCTGGGTGCTTCCATCACTCTCCAGGGTGGACTTGGAGGCTTAAAGAGAAGACAAATACACACAATGAGATCAAACATAAGCAATACTAAATCCAGCTGATGAGATATTCATCTGATAATTGATTAATTGACTTATTTTAAACCTCCCGCGGCCTTAAGAGATGAGGTTTTTTGGATACCACGAGCCTTTAACTCTGTGCGCCTTGTGGCGTGGCCGCAGTGACGCCGTGTGCGTTTTTACAAGTTTATGTGTGTTTTTATGTACATTTGGAACCAATGGTCTGACAGGACAACGCCCCCACTTCCCTGCTGTCCGACAGTGACATTTGCCGCACTTCTCGTGAGCATCTCAAGAGACAGGTTAATGGTTAAAAAAGTGCCACATACTTTTTAGGGCCATTTAATATCAGTTTCGGATCAAATCTTGTTTGATCCTCATGTTTGGGTTCACGTGGCAGCAAAACCTGATTCATGTCAAAAGTATTTACACCCCTTTCACTTAAACTGAGTGATGCTGTGATCAGCATTTTGTCATGTTGCAACCACAAAGTTCTGAACTTGTGTAGGTCATTCCAAAACATAAATATGACTGAAAGCCACAGTTGTAGTTCTGATTTCATGTTTAGAATCGTTCTTCTGGAAAGTAAACCTCCACCCTAGTCTAAAGTCTTTTGTGACGTCAAGCAAGCTTTCTGCCAACATCATGTTTCATTGTGGGGTTGGTGCACTTTCAGTATCCCTTCAAACACAACACTTTACATCAAAACACTTCTCTTTGTGCCTGATCTGACATTTTCGAACCTACAGGGCATGCTAACGTTTGGGCATGTCTGGAGAAATAAAAATCCAAAATTGGCATCCTCATAGCTCATTAATGTTAATGCATGATAAGTGGCTGGACATCTCTAATTTGCGTTAAGGACCAGTTTTATTGAGTGTAGTAGGTTATTCTATAACAATGTTACTATACATATAAATAAAGCAGCAGTTGGTTGGTAAAACCAGATGTTTTATATCAGTGCCTCTCATGGAAGAAAAAAGTATTTCTCGAACAAACACAGGAAAAAGACTTCTAAAATGCTTTTTTCTCACTTGCCTTTCAAGGCAGAACAAAGAAATAAACAAATAAAATGGTTGCTTCAGAAATGAAAGAAAAATCATTATAATAGTCAGAAAGACTTAGAGAAATTCTCACATTTGTATATCACTATATTTAGATTTTTCATGATCGGGCAAAAATCTGTATGTAGTGTCAACGTGGCGGGCAGCATTTTATCAGTAACCTGTGTTTGTTTGATCTTCAAGCATTTGGATTACTTATGTGTGAGGATATTTGTAATATTTTTAATGTAATACATTAGCATATCACATTTTCTTGGTTTCATTGTTTCAAAAAATGTTCTGACTGGGCAGGTTAACGGGGGTTAAATACTTTTACAATTACTTTATCTTTCTTGTTTTTTTTTTTACTGACCTTGAACTACAGATACATATTGTCATTTTGTAACAGTGAAATGCAGCTATTTAAAAACATTTCATTTTTGGTCTGGAATTGAAAACAATGACACTCTTAAATTTAAATCAGAAGTAGTATTTTGAATATATCCTCCAAGACAAACTAAAAAGAAAATTATGTAAAGCTTTGATTTAAGTTATGCGTTCACTTTTATCAGGAAAAATTTTAAGACGATTAAGAATTGATTTTTCTTCCTTTGGTCAGACTTTGCCTTTGAGGCTCATGAATTTTACATGCACTGAAAACCTACTGTCTGCTTTGCCTTGATATCCTGTACACTGCAAAAACACAAAATCTTACCAATTATTTTTGGTTGAGTTTCTAGTGGAAATATCTTAGTACACTTGAAATAAGTCAAAGTAACTTTTCAGTGTTTCATGTCAAGCATTTTTTAATATAAATGAAAACGTTCTAGTTACACTGGCAGACCATTTCATTTATTAAATGGGAAAATGTCTTGTAATAAGTGAAATAAGTGGAACCAGTAATTTTTCATCAATATTAAGGATACACTGACTTAAGACAAGGTCCTGTTTTCCTAGTTTTATCTTATTTCAAGTGCATTAAGTTATTCCCACTAGAAACTGAGCCAAAAGTACCTGGTAAGATTCTGTGTTTTTGCAGTGTAAAATAGACTTGACTAACCCCGAAACATTTGGAAAATCAAAGACTTAAAATGACCAAAAATCATCACCTCTGTTCTGGATCTTCTGCCCATCGCTGTCTTCAGGGTGCTTGTGTCCAGACATGAGGACGTCAACCAGTTCCATCATCTCCTGCTGGAGGGAGTTGACTTTTGAATCCGGATGTTTCGGGGGTTTTCCCTTTTCTCCGAACTCTCCACACAAACACTCCCACTGCTGGTCCAGGAGACTCTTGATTCTCTTAATATGGCGAATAATGAATGTGTTTGTGACACCATCAGACATTACTGAGTCTTGGTGCCTCTGAGCTTGTGAGGGTACAGTTCTTGTGATGACGGAGGAGGCAGGAATACGCTCGGGTTCGATGGACCTCACAACGGTCTCATCTCCCTCCTGGTCCACCACCACCCTTTCTGCACGCACCCAGGCCCCCGGGTTCCTGATGAGGTATTCTATCTTCTCATCTTTCCTTCTGCTCTCCTGCTGCTGCTCCTTTAGGAGTCCTGCTGTCCTCTGCAGGTCCTGCTCAGTGTCATGGAGCTTCTGCTCCAGCGCCGCTACCTTAGCCTGCAGGGACGTCACTGTGAGCAGCTCGTCCAGATCTGTGCTAGTTTTCCAATCATTCGCGGGGTTTATTTTGCTTGTGACGTTGTGATTTCTGGGAAACATGACGTGACTTTCCCGTTGGGATTTCAGGACATCCCCTTTGCCATATTGTGATGAAGTATGAAGATCTGTGGTGCCATTGACTGCTGATGGAGGGATGTGGTGGACCAAGCCAAGGCGGAGTCTTTCCCTTTCTTCTTGCAGGATGCAGATGTGAGCCCTGAGCTCAGGAACGACCCTCACCTCCATCTCGAGTTCTCCGACGCGTTCGAGAGCCTCGGTCAGGCGCCTCAGCAGCCCCGAGCAGTCCTGCGGGCGAGGGCTGTCTGAGAGGAAGACGTCCTCGCAGGAGGTGTTCCTTCCTCCGAGGTGATCTCTTGAACTCCGGACGCTGCTCCTGTCATCTGTGGACTCAGATTCTTGCCTGAGCAACACAGTGAGTGGCAAACTGGAGGCCCGTAGGAGATGAGGCCGGATATGCTCTCCGAGAGGTTGTTCGTCAAACTCCTTGATCCTGGCCTCCATTTCCGTCAGGGACGTGAGCCCCGTTGGAGAGAGAGGTGGCCTGTGATCGAAAGT
Source organism: Poecilia latipinna (assembly GCF_001443285.1). Classification (NCBI taxonomy): domain Eukaryota; kingdom Metazoa; phylum Chordata; class Actinopteri; order Cyprinodontiformes; family Poeciliidae; genus Poecilia; species Poecilia latipinna. The sequence goes on along the minus strand of NW_015114191.1, from coordinate 9,864 downwards.
CCAAGAGGAACACCCATGGTGATGGTTGTCGAGCGGTCGGGATCTGGGGTCAAGAGCTCCGGTCGACCTCCAGGGACTTGGTTTGTAGCCAGAACCAGAGGAGTTGAGGTGCCTGGGGAGAGTGCTGGCCCGGGATCCCTTGCTTCGGCGCTGAATGGGAACCCTTTTGATGGTGTTGCCTTTCTCAATGTCATCCACGTATTTGAGGAAGTCCAGATCTAGTTGGAAGCCGTACGGGGTTTCCACCGAGTATGGGGGCTTCCCTTTAACTCCATTCTCAGCCATTTTATGACGTGCAATGAGACCTGTAAGCAGGGAGGTAAGCGTGCATTAGGAATAAAAGTCAGGGTTGGTGGACTTCCAATGCTTTTAAAAATCCTGAAAATCAGTTTGTCACAAAATGTCTGACTGAACTTGTCCAATCTGAAAAGTATAATTTCGCTTAAATTTTGTCAACAAACATTTTAATTTCTTTTAGCATAACACTTAGCATATTGCTAAATTAAGAGTCTGGCATGCAGAGCAAGGTAGAAAGCCCAAACATTCAGTAGCTGTGCTTTTCCTTCTCCACCCATTAACTTTCTTGTTTTCCCAAAGACTTGATTCATTTCTTCCATGCACCAAGCAGCAGTTTTTTCAGCACAGGCTGGCCTGATCTTCTTTTGATTACAGCCACAGTTTCCAGGACGAGAGCTGAAAATAGTTTGCGACTGTTTCACCCAGCAGTTATGGGCAGCATCGCAAAAAGAAAAAAAAAAGCCCTACTCCTACAGACTCCTACAGACATAAACACAGGCAGCCATTGTTCTGAGTCACTACTGTGCTCCTTCAGTTCAGCATCTTCTTTCCCATTCTGGATCTACTTTTAGTGGTGTATGACTTCCTCTTGAATATGGGTCAATTAGTTCATAACCGCACGATATTTTTCACTCCTCCCTTCTTTAAAGAGCTGGTCCATGGAGAATTCCCACTCTATCTGTCATCTATATCTTCATTAAAACCTGACCTCCTCTCTCCTCCTACGTTCTCCTCTCTTCCTCTCCTGACCACCGGCCTCTGCGGGAGCTTGCTGTCACCATGAGGCGCCGCAGCCACCAAGCCACAGCCCCAAACAATGCAAGCTATGCAGTAAACAGACAAACACCCCCAAGTGGCCCTGCTAAGAATCTGAGTGTCTGTCATTCACGCACCCTCTGATGGCCAGCAGTAAACAGCAACAAATCTGCAAATCAAAGATGGGTGACAAGCTCATTTTGTAAGCTAAGAGATAAACATCAGGATTTTTAAATGAAAGGCAAACTATAATTAGGCGTTTTTGGGAAAATTTGGTCCACGTTTTGCTGCTTTTATTTACGATACAGCTTAAGTTGGTAAGAGAAACAGTCATTTCCAACCAATTTTCCAGTTTGGGTCCTCTGTGATCACTAGGTTCTGCATGTTTTAAATGTGTCTCTGTTCCAGAAAACCTCATTCAAATGATTAGATGACCTCCTGTGTATTGGGTAAAAATGTTTTACTCAGCTGGCTGGGTTGAAGACCAGCTTTAGAAGCCACACCCCTCTTCACAAGACTTCTCCACTTTCAAACAAAACATTGTAAGTAGAAAGTTTCAAATGAATATAGCTAGTTTGTATAATTAGAATTTATTTGGAATTTTTTCTGATACTTTTAGATTATTTAAAACCAAGTATCAAGCACCAAATTTTCCCTGACAAACTACTGAAAGATAAATGTATCCAGTGAAAGTATGTTGTCGGATGTTGCTACAACCTTTTGCTGAAAACAGTTTGAAAAAGAGAAAAAATAATTATTTAACCTAAATAATCTTTGTTTGTAACTTAGCATCTCTGAATTGAAAAACTCAAAGGTGAAGATTATTCATCTGATTTAGGTAGAAAAGATAGTTGATACTTTGATCCCTGCTTTTCAGGGGCATCGTTCACTAAAGGGTGCAAAGGGCATGCACATCCCGGTATCACTCTAGCAAGATGCTAGCTAGAATGCTACTTATGGAACCATAGTCATAATGTTTTATAATGTTTTCTCACAAACCTGTAAGATTTTTGCAAAACAGCTGAGTTTAAACTAACATTCAAACTATAGATCGTTCAGACCACTGTGTCCAAGCTTTAGAAACAGACTAGCACAAACTGTGAATTTCACTTTCACCAAATTTCATAACTTTGTGGGAAGTTTTGAGGCTCTGTGGGGTGTTTTGACAAATCACTTGTTGAAAACGTGCTTAGATGTCTCCGGGATAATCAGAAGATCTGGTTTCAGACAGCTGGTTTTCAACCATCTACCAGATATGTGATCAAAGCTGCCTGTTGTTGCCAATAAGCTCTCTATTTCCTACTTATAAATATAGACCTGTGCATTTCTTCCAGACCAGGTTACCACAGAGGAAACAATATAGCAGAATTAGGGTTAGGTAATTCCCCAGAGTCATTGCCTAACTATGTCCACATGTCCGTGGCACATATTTTAATTGTCTGTGCTCGGAGCCGAGGGCCCACCTCACAGGAAACCCAAGAAATGAAACGTTAAAATATTTGCCTAACCCCAAACAGGCCCCAGCAAACCAGCAGCGCTGGGAGCTGCAGCACTGTTGCTGGTGTTGCTGCTGCTGCACACTGAACTTTTCAAAGGAGACTGTTAATTCGTAATTCATCTTTTGAAACAATGAAATTCTATACCGAAGAGAAGTGTCACTTCTTCTTCTTATAGGGACAGCTTTGCTTTCCCACAGCTGCTGGCTGTCTCCTCTGGGTGAATATGACCCCGCTGAGATGTCCCTCCAAACTTCCCCTGCATCAGCACAAACCTCATAATCACACCATGTCTGTCCACAGCATTCTTTACCAAAAACCACAGCATATAGGGCCAATCTCTGAGGAGTGATGACAAAAGCTTCAAAATTAGATGCTGCTAAGGCCAAAACGTATTAAGTCAATGACTTCTCTCATTGATGACACTCGCAAAGACATATGACATAATACATATTAGTGGTGTCCAGAATATTGGCATAAACAACAGATGGAAACCATGCAGAAGTTCCAGTCATGAGAAAGTAAAGCCATCAAACCTCCATTCTGTGGAGTGTCTCATAATATCATAAAGGACATGTGTCTTTTATGACATCTATAAATATTTTCCTAATGATTTTATATTCTCACTTAAAAATCTAACCTTAAGTTAAAAGACAAAGTGTGGTTTTCTGTGATACAGGGTTACTTTGATTGATGAGTTGTTGCTCTGTGAGACCCAACCTTTAATTTTCACACCCAGTAATAGAAAACCAAAATGCCACAGCAACCCAACCCATTCTCACTCCCAGCTCTTTTCTTACTGATGATTGATAAGGTGCCTGCTGCCTCTCTAACCCACAAATGACCCCTAAAGTGTCATTTTGGGACAGATGAAGTCTGTAAACTGTTTACATAAAAATTTATTTTTCTTCATAACTTTTGAATATCTCAATTCAAGGTCATATCTGAAACCTACATTTATATGAAGTTCTCTCAAAAGCTTAAACAGATTAGCTTTTAGTGTTTTTTTTTTGTTTTTGTTTTTTTTTTACACACAACCTGGTGATTACTTACACAGAAAACAGAGGAAGAAGGTGGTGCACCACCAATAACCTTGCAGGAAAATAAAACTGTCACATATAAAATACAGTAAAAGAAAGAAGAAAAAAGTATCATAGTGATGTGAAGGAATACAATTTCTTAGGGGTTTTTTTTTTGGACAATCTGGACACATTACATGTTTTATTCTCAGTATGTGTTTGACACAGGAAGATCATTTATGGTGCACCTCCCCCAATCTTCATTTCTTGTGGAAATAATTATCTGCTTTTGTGAAGATAGCTACCTTGACAGTGGTTTAATGGTTCATAAAGTAGCTAACTCATAAGGCATAGTAACATTTTTTTCAAATAGGAAAAACTTTATTATGGTTGAAGTCCCCTTTCAGCTAGCCTCAGTAGCTTCAGTCTTCAGGACCTGCTAACCTGGATTTAAAGAAACTGAAGTTAAAACGAGAGTTATCTCCTGCAGCGTACACTTCCGCTAATCCACTAAGGAGCTAATAGTGCGACTACGTTTAGCATAGCCTTTTTGCAGTTTTTGCTAACTTTGAAAACATTTAGCATTCCCTAAATCAGTGGTTCCCAAACTTTTTCTTCTGCGCCCCCCCAGTGGTTTCCAAACATTTTCTGCGCCCCCCCTATGGATTACAAATGGCTGTCTGGTTGAAACGACGCGTGTGAGGCAAAATGAATGTACGTAGCTGATAATAGTCTCTAACATTTGTAGCCTTCAAGCTACTTGTTAACAAGCTTAAGGTTCTGTATTGATATTAGCTAGTCATCTTTTAGCTAACATTACCTGCATCCAACAGCTTTACGCAACTCAGTCGGTTAGTTTGGAGGGAAAAACTGTGAAAAGTTCTTTGCATTTTTCTGGTTTGCTGCCGTGATTCTAACACACCTGCAGCAGCAGCAGGTCTCCTTCACAGGTGGAAAGCGTCGTAGCGCTCATGTTGCGTTTAAAGGCGGCTCGGAAAAACAGGTTACAACATG
>NW_015114191.1:0-2578 GCF_001443285.1 Poecilia latipinna | reverse complement strand
TCAGTGGTTCCCAAACTTTTTCTTCTGCGCCCCCCCAGTGGTTTCCAAACATTTTCTGCGCCCCCCCTATGGATTACAAATGGCTGTCTGGTTGAAACGACGCGTGTGACGGGGGGCCAAAATGAATGTACGTAGCTGAAAATAGACACCAACATCGGTAGCCTACAAGGAATTTGTTAAGCTTAAGGTTCTGTATTGATATTAGCTAGTCATCTTTAGCTAACATTAGCTAGTCATCTTTAGCTAACATTACCTGCATCCAACAGCTTTACTCAACTCAGTCGGTTAGTTTGGAGAGGAAAAACTGAGAAAAGTTCTTTGCGTTTTGCTGGTTTGCTGCCGTGATCTAACACACCTGCGTTGCTCCGCACAGCAGCAGCAGGTCTCCTTCACAGGTGGAAACCCAGCGTCGTAGCGCTCATGTTGCGTTTAAAGGCGGCTCGGAAAAACAGGTTACAACATGTTTCCAACGGATTAAACAGTTTTAACTGCTGATAAAAGTGACAGAGGACACAAATATGGGAAGTGTGGAAGCCTCTACTGTATCAAATTGACATAGGAATAACAGAGTTGGCCATTCTAAGATAAAAACCCAGTGCATACAGTGTTCATGTTTTTATTTTTTTTGTTTTTTTTCATCCTGGCGGCTTCCCGCGCCCCCCCTGCAATGACACGGCGCCCCCCCTAGGGGGCGCGCCCCACAGTTTGGGAACCTCTGCCCTAAATAATTTCTCCAGTTAAATTCTAAAGTGCTAATTTTCTTGGCTCTTTTGTAAACTGTCAGTTGAATAAAGTTTGGCATCTGTAAAGTTTTATCAACTTTTAGTTTTTCAAGTAGTTTGACATTTATATTAATGCTCTTACTTTGAAGTGGCTGAAGACTGTTTATGCAGCAGTTCCATTGCCTCTTCTCACATTCTCTCATTTTTCTATTTTTTCCCCAATAACGTTGTTAACATGTAACAAAGTATTAGTACAACGGGAGTCAGATGAATGAGTGAAAACTGTTCAAGCAAGTCCTGTGGCCTCAGCAAAAACATAGGAGTGTGTAAAAGCTTGATGAAACAGGTGTGTGATGTGCATCAACACCTGATTGGACGGGTTCGGACCTGAAGTCTGTTAGTTGTGGGAACGTGTTGACAAACATCCACAGCCATCGTGGTCGTCCTGTCTGGCCTTCTGACCACGCCAGGACTATTTTTGTGGTTGGGTCATTCACAGTGAAGCAGCTTGCTACCAAATTGAAGCAGTTTGTAAACTTAGTTTCTCAACAGTTAAACTAAAAAAAGCAGAACATTTTCTGTCTTTCGTCTTCTTTCTTCGTGTTTTTTTTTCTCCACAGTATGCATATGTCTGCATGTTTCACTGTCTTTGTTCTTTTCCTGGAAAAATCCTTCTCCCCCGATTTTTTTTTTTTTTTTTGGCCGTACAACCTGTGGCTTTTTCCAGCACATAGCTCTGAACCTCATCTTCTGTTCAGAGTTGATTTAGGAACTGAAGCCAAATGTTTGGACTTGTGCTCCCTCTTACCCCTTGCACTCTATCTGTATCTCTTTTTTTTAAATTTTTTCCTGTCAAACTCGGATTCATCACAAACAGCCCTCAGAGTTCCTAGAAATCCCTCACCCGCTATGATCCTTTATTCAGTTATTCTGGACTTTTTGGACCGCCAGACTCGTCCTGGTCCTCTTCCAACAGCAACAGGGTCGGAGTTGTGACATCCAAAGCTCCCGTTGCATGGCAGAAACAGCTGCCAGGGGCTTCACGCAAAGGAAGAAAGCCACGGTATGTTAACATAGCAGGGGTTAAAATAGAAACACACACACGCCTGTGTGTGTGTTTACATGGATCACACATGTTTGCCAAGTTCAGCTGAATTCCTCAACAGGACGCACGTTTAAATGTCAGGAGCAGCGCTGCGTCTTTAAAAGACAAAGTTCTTGTCTCAAAGGTGTTGTTAATATTCACATTAAGGCTGTAGGTTCACTCCCAGCATTTAGTCAAGTCCCAGTGTAGTCGACTACTTTCTGACCCTGAATTTAGATCAGCCACTTTCCTGTCCCCCAGCGGTCAAGGTCAGCGTTCAGCATCCCGGCTTTGATTAAGTACCCAGCCGAACAGCGGCGAGCAGCCTGGAGAGATGCTACAAGGTGAACACTCTGTCAGCTCTTACCTCGGGACATGTTCAGCACTTTCCTCCACTCGCTGTCAGACGGTCCTCTGCTGTCTGCCGCTCAGCGCTGCCTGCTGTCTGTCTCCTCCGCAGGCGGGGAGGGCAGCATGCCTCGGCTGTCTGGGAAATGCCACCACGCGGCCCCTGCCATAACAGAAGCTTGGTTTGCTCGTGTGTGTGTGTGTGAAGGAGAGCGTCTGAACGAGGAGGAGCTAGCAACCTGCCTTCCTACGTTGTCTCCCATCCAGCCAGAATGACTGATTGAGAGGAAGGCATAGACTCACAGAACCACACCCACTCCTCCAGACGGCAGCCAAGACCAGTCTGGAAATGTAAGGAGGAAGGTAAGGAGTGTCAAACTGTCGGAAGTTTGATGCATGTGTATGGAGAGCCATTTGCGCCAAA
>NW_015114190.1:135781-156413 GCF_001443285.1 Poecilia latipinna | reverse complement strand
GTTTACATGAGACCTCTGCCTGGAAAATACCGGTATTTTCGGATGTTGATTGGGAAAAAGCCGTTTAGACAGCACCACTAACGGACCCAGAATCAGATGTAGCTGACATGGCAGGCCACTAGATGACGCTTTCATTCTAGCATGTCATGCAACACGAATGCGCTTTTGACCCTCAACTTTTCCCCTCATTGTAAACAGTAATGCCAATGAACGAAGTGCTCATGTAACACGTATATTCCTTATCTAAAATTGTGCTAAACTGAACAGGTTAAGCATCACAAAACAGCACAATGCTATCCGCCATTGTTTTTTTTTTGTTTTTTTTATGTTATCCGTTCTGCACATGCGCGCCTTCACACTTGCAGAGTACTTCACATCGTGGGAGTGTTACACTTGCTTTAAAAAAAATACTGGTGTAAGACATTCCGGTCACTGGTGTTGTGTACATGAGCAGCTGGATCCTAACAAAAATGTTACAGTTTAACTGAAGAGTGGCTCTGTGTAGAAGCCTTACTTTCAGGTGGAATCCAGAGACCTTACTGGAACAACTTTGGGTGCATTTGTCACTTGTTGGAAATGCATATCTATGATCTTTTTTGAACCATGAACCCCATTAAAATAAGGTTGAATGCCATGCCCATAATACAGGATAGGGACAGTAAAAGAAAAGACACAGTATAGTTTATCGCTTCCAATCTACTGTAGTAGCACAGCAATTTTCTTTCTACTCTACTTCTGCAGTGATCAAGGTTTGTCTCATTAAAAAGTGCTCCAACTGTTTTTGCTGCATCACCAGACTTTCACTTTACCTCATCGATCAGACGGCACAGAAGACGAGGAATCTTGGTCACGACACACTTTACCTCATGCAGTAAAGGATCTGCGGCCAACACAAGAAACACGACCTCCTCAGCTACATTACACACCTAAACCCAATCTCCTATCATGTCTTGTCATTGACCGAACAGTGAGAAAACGTGTTAGATATACTACTGGTCTGTCTGACAGTCTGGCAGGCAGACAGGTGGTGTAAAGATAATGCTCTCTCATTAGAGTGCTGTACTAAAGCACTCAGAGCTGGCCAGAAAATCCACTTAGTAGCAGGAGCAGGATAGTTGGAGTGGGGGGGGAGGCCTGGATGTGGAAGAAGGAGAGAGAGTGGACGGGGCCTGCGCTTGTGTCTGCACATACATTCCTGAAAATCACGTGAGGATATTGATCCTCAAATGGAAAGATAACTTTTCATCAGGCTTTTTAGGTACAGACAAGAAGGATATTGGCAAAATGTCAAATGTCCTAGCAGTGCTTGGAGATAAATAAACTGATCAACCAGACAGACAGTGGAATCGGTCCAAATTGTCTCTTCATTGGCTCTATTCTGTAATCAGCCGGTCAACACTTGAAAATATGATAGAAAACTACAGTGAGTTAGAAAACTAATTTTGTTTATTAGACTTAAACTAAGAACTCCAACAATCTGACATGTTTATTTTGAGTTGATAAGAGAGGCTTGGGACATATAGCTAAAGAGGAATCATTTTGTAATGAATTAATAAATCTGCTGTTGGATTTGAAACAACAACCGCAGCAAAAGAAACTGCAGCTTATTCTCGTATCCGTTTCATATTTTTGGAACAACAAAAATATGGAAAATCCAAATTGGCCAAAGCTTGAATTGGCAGAATTCGCTAAATTTCAGCCAGGTACAACCCGACCGGTACATCTCTACAACAGGGTGGGAATTTATCATTGCTACATTGGTAAATCCAATACTTTGTGACTATTGTGTTCATTAGGATATTCAAAAATATATATATTTTTTGGACTGATTTTGAAGCACCAGCTGTGCGACCCACGGATTCAGCAGCTACAAACGCTCAAACTAAAACTGGGTCGTTACAGTCCCGTATGAATGATGAACTTCCTGTACAACTTCAGCTGAAGCTATTCTTGGGGAGTAGCGGTGCGGTTATTCAATTACCCACCTCCACTGTTTACCATCAAGATTAATGCGAGTGTAGCAGTGTAGAAACAGACCCATTGGTATAAAAACCTAGGTCAGTCTCACAGTTCGCAAGCATTTGGAGAGAACTACATGGTCTGACATATACAAACATTGGACAATTTTACTGCAGGAGACAAATACTACTGATTACAGAATGCATTAAATATGTTTTGTAGTAAATAACTGAGTATCGTTATGAAACAAAAAGCTCATGTTTCTGTGACTAATTCTCAGTTTTGTTCTCTCTTGGCATTATCATTACGTTTCCCCATTTCTTGATCAAGCTTGGACTACAATGTGGGGGGGAAGAAAAAGTCTTCCAAGTAACAATAAAATATATTTAAATCTGACCAGTACAAAGAAGCTGAAACAGGTTTGTGCAACCCTGCAAACAATGAGTCAGTCTACAAACGGAGTCAGTCCGAAAATGACCTAACAAGCCAACATGCAAATCAGTCATCCAGTACCGACCATAACCGATCTGGAGAGGTCCAAAGCCATAATCACTCCAGAGGGAAATGTCTCGTTTTGCTATGTTGAATACAATATAAAAATTAGACCACAAGACAAAAGAAGCCCTAAACTTATTTTAACATGCATTTTCATACTTAAAGATAGCCACAATGTGTGCTGGAATGACACAATGTGAGAAGCCAAGATACAAAACTGACAACTATATGTGCAATCATGTTCTTCTGAGAGAACACAGCTTATTTTCAAACCTATCTAGAGTTTAACGAGGAGAGGTCTTTAGTAAGTATTTCTAAGCTTTTCAGGTAGCTGGTAAAAACTTGAGAATAGATTCTCAAGAAGCTCGCAGCTTGAAGTTTAACACAAGTTACGAAAAGAACATGTAGAAAGAGGTCTGGTCAAATCAGCACAAAACTGAACTTTTTGCAAGCTACGTGGGGCGAAAAACAAAAACATAAGTCAGTAATTATTAATGTACCAAAAAACACTCTTCATCCAGTGTGACTGAGCTTAAATACTTAAAAGTTTTCAGTCTACGCAAAGCTGGTAGAGAAGTAACACAAATGATGCAATTCTTGTGGTTCCACAAAATACTGACTCAGACAGGGCAGAATACAAACGGGAGTCACACTTCTCAGCCTGAACCTTGTACAAAGAGCTATGCATCATTTCCTTCTCCTTCACAACTGCTGTACAAAAATGGACTGAAATCAGAAAATATCGTAACGACGCGGACGTTTGTGGATGGAACATGAGAAAATGCGAGAATGCTCACAAGGTGGAGATGCCCTCATCTCAAGTCTAGGGTTGTCAGTCACGCTGCATTTAAGCTTCACCCAACCAGGACTCAAAGACACCAGGGGTTAGGATTCATGCTTTAGAATGGCCAAGTCAAAACCCAGACTTAAATCTAACGAAGTTGACAATTTATGTTCAAAGACGCCAGCCATTCAACCGGACTAAGTTTGCATTATTCTACAAAAAATAGGTGGAAAAAAAGTCTGCCTCTTATATGTGCAAAGCAGGTAGAGGCATAACCCAAAAGACCGGCAGAAAGCTGCACTTCAAATCGTCTTGTAGAAAGAGACAGAGCTGCTTCTGTCAGGGGGAATGTGTTGCATGCAAAACTATGTCGGCTTCTCTGCAGCCAGCCGGTAGTAAAACTGACGAAGAGATAAGAGCCTTTCAGAATTTATCGAGAAGAAACGACTGCGGCCGGCAAGTCAAATAAAACACCAAAGGAAGTGAAAGAGGTGGAGAGTGGGGGAGGAGAGAAGGCAGAAAGATGAAAGAAGTAGATGAGCTGGGATAGAGAAGAGATGACAAGGACAAGATGGAGAAGGAGAAAGGCAGGGAGAAGGAAGAAACAAACTGGTAAAAGTTTCAACAATGTGATAAAGGGGACAGATTTCTACAAGCTCTCGAAACTTTTCATCTCTACTTTACTGCCATCGTAAACTCCGTAACCTACTCAAAACAAGTTCATTGTTCTTCAACAGAATATTGATTCTGTTAAAGACAGAGGGAGAAAATAACAGGACGTTTGGTGGGGAACAAATGTCTGGAGAAAATGTTTAGGAAGCTGCGGTTTTTACGGTCGTCACACTTTTTCCTAAAGTGCCGCTCATGGTTTTATAGTCTGTCAATGACTATTTTAGGTGTAATCAAGTCGCTTCAGGGAATATCCACAGTAATCAATGACTCATCAACAGATCAACTAGCAAAACACCTAATCACTGACTCGGCCCTACGTGGTGAAAGCATTGTTACTCAAATTCATCCGCGGTCTCACTTTGCACCAAAAACATCAACAAGTTGTAAATGTACTTAATATACAATACACTTCATATGTCACATAAAAATAAAAAAGGGACTTCCTTTTAAGAATGGCTATAAAACGAAGCCAATTTTATTTCAGCGGGGAAAAAAAGAAATAAAAATAAACTGTAGAACATTTTTCCTCCTTCCTGATATGAAAATTCTGGAGAGAGAAAACAAACGTATCAGTTTGAAATCATCTTCCTCATAGTGATTCTGCAGGTCTAATTTGAAAACTCAGCTATGATTTGGTAACACCGACTTAACACGGCAACGAAGCTTAGGGGTAAAACTTCTCTCCGAACAACAAAATTATATTAAGCAAAAAATAAAATCAGAAGAGTAGGCTATACAATGCTGTGCAAGTAAACTTAAGCTATCTATACATTTAAAATATATATATTTTTAGCCTGTTTAGCTCCCATCTCCATGGTTTTTGATAGGTGCTTTAAGATATGAACTATAGATGTGATTTTATAATAAAAGCATGATGAAAAATGTGAATTTAAAATAGAATATTAAAAATATATAATTTTTTGATGATAATAAATCCAACATGGATTGATTTTTATCAGGTCTGGCAGGCTTTCTCTCTGAGGAATCGCTCTGATGGAGTAGAACATAATGACAGACAGAAGGACCATTTTAGCTGCAACGGGTTCAACCCGATGTGGTGGAGCCAAAATATGACTGACAATCTATAAACCTTAATGGATGCTAATGTGAGTGCTAACGCAAATGTTGACAAGGATCATGATTCTATTCGGAACATAGATTCATGTTTTTTTCCTTATTAAAGTTTTCCATCTGACTGATTCCTGTGTATGACATCCCATTAACTAGCACTGCAAAGGGCCAGTACAGTCATGCAATGTATGACTCTACAAAGTGCATAAGCACAGCAGAGGATTTTATTTTGTAAATGCATAAGAGAGTAATTCACTTTCTATAGCTAGCTTTATGTGGTCGTCTTAATGAACTTGCATATGTTTTTTCATACGAAGAAACCACAAAGTGCTGTCAGCACAACAGCTTGGCAGGGAACACAATGTGTCCTACAATAAGAGAACTTTTTTTTTTTACATGGTGTGAACTAAATCACAGTTTGAAATTGTATCCCAATTTCAAAGTTCTGCAAAGAAAACAATAAAACTTCTTTAAGGTGTGCCCCACCCACCTGCTCTCCTCCAAGTGGACACCCTAATAAAACAAATCTGGTGCCGCTCCTGTTCACTACTTCTACAAATACATTTCGATAGCTGAATTGTATTATTGATCTAACAATATGGGTACCGAAGAACTTTTGGGATGAAAACCTTAAAATGTTTGCACATGTGCAAAAGTATTTTACTTTACTCTCATGAAGAAAAAAAAAAGCTTTTCAGTTCCTATTGCAAGCTCCGTTTCTCGAACGAAACAAAAAGAAGCAAAGAAAGGATACATGGTTTCATTTTCCTTTTTTTTTTCTTACCATATCATAAACGTTCAGGATGATCGGCTCGTTTGCCATCACTGGCATCAGGATCTCGGCCCCCTTCGCCCCTTCTTCCCCGCGGCTTTTTCCTCCCCCTTCCCACAGTGCGAGATCCAAACTCTCGCCCTCCTAAACTGTCTCGCCGCCGTCACTTTTACAAGTGGTCCTCAGTTTGAAAAGTCAATTTCAAAACCCGGTCTAAAAACGCGAAGAGTTCCGGATATTTATCCTATCGTCCAACATCTGACTGGCTTTGTCCAAATCCCCGCTGAGGGGGGACCAGCAGCAGCGGCGGAAAGATGAGCCTCTTCGGTATCAAAATGAACCAACTGCTAAACCCGCTCGGCTACCGACGTTGTATGGAGGGATATTTGTTCTCCATTAAAAGCGAAAAAAAATTTGTTTCATCTTCCAAGACCAGCTATTCTAATAAACAACATACTTCTAAGATTTAAAAACGCAATTTACTGTGAAAGAAAGAAAAAAACCCACTGCTACCGCCGCTAACGGTAGCAGTGGACGCGACCGTTGTGAGAGCATTTGGCTGTTTCTGCGTTCGATTGTTCAACCTTATCGCGACAGGCATTGTGGGTAATGTAGTTCATTCCATAAGATTGGACGAAGCAAGGAAAGTTTGAGGTTTCCATTAGCGCAATTATCTTAAACACACATCAAAACAGTTTCTAGATCAGAATAAGCAAATTAACATCGAGCCTTTGAAACTACACGGCTCAGTTTCAATTAGGATCAATTTAGAATGTATGTAATTGACTTTTAGTCTGCCTGTATGACTGGGTTTAATTGATTTTTCTTTGTGCAGTGCCTTGAGGTGACTTGTGTTGGCAGCACTATATAAATAAGCTCAATTGAAAAGGAATTGAATTATGTTGAAAATGTGTGTAGCATTCAAAAAGCCGGCCTCATTAATAACGCTAACAGATTTGCTGAGTAGTGGTCAAATATCCACTCAGATATGCCCCCTAGCTTGTTGATGGCTAAAAAGAGCAATAGGTTGAGCTACACCTCATAAAGGGACCTTTTATCAAATGATGTTACATTTATTCTGTCAAGAAAATGAGTTTCATCCATCACTCAGTATTTCACATTTATGAAGTCAAAACAACAGCTACCACTTTCACTTGCAATTTGAAAAACTTGAAAGTAAAATCATGACAAGCCTTAAAAAATTATAACTTTTTACTTATACAAATCCATGTAGTCAAGGTCTACAGTCTCAATTTGAAGAAGCTACTTCAACTTCAGTTCAATGCACAGTGGCAAATATTAATGAGAATTCAAGGTGGAGTACAAGTGATCAGTATCCCAGTGTTGCATTAAGACGTTTCCTCTCCATCTGTGGCCATACTCATGATTCCTCCTGACTGCCCTCTTCTAGCAGCTCCATGAGCATCTCCTGATCGGAGAATTCCTGCAGCGAGGAGTTCATCTCGTTCAACAGGTCCTCCCCCAACAGGAAGCCCCTGACGTCGTGCACCGTCATGCTGATGCGGTGGTCTGTCACGCGGTCCTGGGCGTAGTTGTAGGTCCGGATCTTTTCTGATCTGCCTTTGGTGCCGACCTGAAAAAGAAACAGGAGGTTGACCTGGCGTGTTTGGTCATTTTGCATACATCTTAAACATGTCACATGAATAGTTGTTCGTACCGTCATCAAAAAGTCATTGTATTTGACCTTTTTTTTTTTTTTTTTTTAAACATTAAGGTAGAAAAACCAAACATTTTAAATCTGTCATTAGTTAAATCAGACTATTTTTAAACAAACAGAATCTCACTTGGATTTTGCGTTGGTTGTAGCGCTTGCTGGTCTCTTCCTCCAGCTTCATGTTGTACAGTTTTGCAGTCAGAGCCTTCATGGCTTTCTCCCGGTTCTTCAGCTGGGAGCGTTCCTGTTGGCACTCTGCAACCAAACCTGACAGACACAAACCAATATTTAAGATCATCTTCATTCAAGGCTTGGTTAAAAAAAAAATGTTGCATGCCTTTCTTAATTTCTCTTAAGAATCAAAATGACTGTAAATTCCAGTGGGGGATACGTAAAAGCAGCTATGGAAGTTAAGTTCCTCAGAGTGACAAACTAAAAAAGCATTATGTTTGATTTTCGGTAACGCGTTTTACCTGTTGGAAGATGGACTATTCTGACTGCACTGTCTGTTGTGTTGACATGTTGACCGCCAGCTCCACTCGCTCTTTTTGTCTCTATCCTCAAATCCTTTGGGTTTATGGTGAAAGAAATCTAAAAAGAAAATAAACAGAGGAAAATCAACAACAAAACTAGAAATCTTGCAGAAACTACACAGACTTCTGATAACAGAAACTTGGGAAAAGAATTAGGGCCACTGAAAAAAAATAATTTTCTCAGAATTCTGACTTTTGATCACAGAAGAATCCAGAAAGAAAGTCAGAATTCTATTTTTTTCCTCAGTGGCCCCAATCACCTAATGTCAACATGATATGATGACATTCAAAACAATGGACCAAATCCAAACATCTCTCTGTTATTTTTCGATAACAGAAACGTCATTTCGACATTCCCACTGACATGCATCATATTCACTACACAGCATACTCGTTTTGTGCACTGATTTCTATTCAGATGTGTCTGTAACGACTGTGTTCACGTTGCTGAGCCGTACCTCGGTAGGTTGGGGCAGCACAGCCACAGTCATGGTGCTGGTGTGCATCCTTCCCTGTTTTTCGGTCTTGGGAACCCTCTGAACTCGATGAACTCCAGCCTCAAACTTCATTTTCTTGTAGCTGTGCGGGCCGCTGATGCTGGCTGACGCGTGCCGCAGTCCGCCTGGTGACATTGAAGCAGGCAGCACCGCAGATCGGTAAAACGTCTTACGTGAACATGTGCTCAGGTCCAGGGATCAGCACAAACTACTGAGATGCTGTCAGGTTCTGTTGAAACTTTTTAAGCAGTTAATATTTTACCGACAGCAGATAGTGCTTTTGATGTCTTTGGTAAGTATGAATTCAGATTCGATGGTAATGGAGGCTAAAAGCTAAACACCAAAACCTCTACTTTTATTTAACTTCAAACCACCGTCACATTTTCATGTAATTATTTGCACAGAATGCGACCAATATGTTCACTGGAAAAGGGGGACAGGAAGCGGTGCATCACCAAAGGTCTTCCTGTGTGGAACGCAGAGAGAGAATGACTGATGTGTAACGGGTTACATATTAAACTAATCTCAAACTTTCTGAACTACACCTTTAAATTTTGTTTTCTGTCATATTTTATGAGTTAGGTTTAAAAGGCCAAGGGAAAACTTTGAGTTATTTCAATGCCACATAGAGTGAAGAGCCTGATTATATCTAGCATTTTGATCCACAGCTAAGAGCTCCCTCTTGAGTTTGTTAGCAGTTACTGCGATGGCATCATAAAGGGAAAAGGAAATAGGCGTCCTTTGGAAGTTTGAGCTGAGATATGTAGCTTAAAAAGTAATCTGTCATAGTATAAATCAATACAAACACGCTCTGGTGTAAAGTCCATGAAGCATTTAAGATCATCTGTTCTGAAACAATGCTACTAAGAAAATGTGGATGTTTCAGTCTTGTTTTTAATCAGGTGACTCTTAAAAGCAACCATAGTTTTTGCATTAAAGGAACTAAATTACATTTTCTGCAAAAATGACTAACCGTTTCACTTCATAGGCAGTGGGCTGAAGCTGATTGTACAATCTGCAGCACTGCTTTGGTTAGATGGTTAGCTGATTTCCTGCTTCCTGGAGTCAGCAACACTTTATGTGAGAAATATGTAAATAATAACTCCATCTTACTTCTGTTTGAACTAAAAGTGTCACTGCAGTCTTCAGCATGGCCACATAAAATCTGAGAATGTGGTTTCAATAAAAGAGCTAAAAGACTTGTGGAAATGTGTTTCTTAAAAGTTTGCCTGAACAACAACATGACTGTGTAAACGAAATATTAAGATCAACTGACCTAAATCACTTGACATGTGCTCCAGTACGTCGAAGGACCAGCCGTGGTACTGAGCGAAGCCCTCATACATGTCAAACATCTTCAGGAGAGAGAACAACAAACAGCTGTACATCCCAACAGCGTATCTTTTCTAACTACATCATCAGTTAAGCATTTCAAGGGTCTTTATCTAAGATCATGAGCAGACCTCAGCGGTGAACAGCATGGCCTCCTGACCACCGACCCCAGCTGTGACTTCCAGAACGAGGTCGCTCATATCGACCTCCGCCTCAGGGATCAGTAGCTCCAAAATCTGCAAGGTCAATGTGAAATATGTGTGTAGTATAATTGAAAACAAACAAACAACAACAACAAAAAAAAAACAGCACATCACAACAACGCTGCTACTGAATAACATTAGTTGACGTTGCAAAGTACTGTTTTCTGGTCTTCTACTTCATTGTGCAGCTTTTAGTTTTACCTTTTGTCTCAGATCTTGAATGTCCTGCAGACAGCTTTCTCTTTCCAGCTCAGCCAGTTCTCGTAGGGACGCATCATCATCTTAGAAGATGAGAATGTGGTTAAAAGCAGTGAAACCCGTTTTATTATTTTCCAAATTTCACTTTTTCCATTTTATTTTTCTGAACTCCACTTTAACCACATTATTTGCCCAAAAAGTATGTAATTATGGTGTGGAAAAAATAAAAAATAAAAAGAACAAATCAGTAGCTAGCGGTCAACATTTACTGCTATTCTGTTTCACTGCAGTGTTCTGTTGTGGTTCAACACAAGGAGGAAAAGTGTGTTTCGCCCTTATTTCATAAATAAATAATAACTCAAATGTTATGTGCAAAACTAAGAATAACTCTCTTTTAGAAATGCTTAAAAGTTGAACTGAACATCAACATATTTGCCACATAAAATACCTGCAAAGTGTAAAAGCTTGTGCACTTTCATAATGATTAGGACTTTGATCATTTTTATTTCTTCTATCTACCACAGATATCTTCTTTAAAGTAATGACTTTAAGTTTTTTGGTGTTACATTTCAAAAAATATATATATTAAAAAAAAATCAGCCTTTTACCATGATAATAGTCCAGAACCAATGATCAAATATACACAGTTTATTCAAAATCAACTGTCTTCCATAACTACGGGCCCCAGACCAAAATCCTGTAGAATGTGATCGGGTTTAGAGATTCCTTCAATAAATGCCAACTCAAAACCTCTTTCCAGCTCACCTTTGAGGAGCGTCTCCATGTCTGTGACCTCTTTTTGCTTCTTGTCCAGCTCTCGGATGTTCTGGATGAGAGGAGCCAGCAGGGACACTTTGGTTCTCTTGGTCTTCATGTCATCTTCACTTCGCTCATCTTCTGCGCCACTGTAAGTGACTGCCTGTAAACACTCGTCATACTGTTTTTCCACCTTTTTCAGGTGCTCCTGCAGAGATGTTTTGGCGAATAGCTCATCCACCGACAACAGCTTCATCATCATGACCGGTTTACCCGTATGAAGAAGCCTTTGGTTTCTTACATACTGATGAGTGGGATGCTTGCAAACAGTTTTGCCAGGGTTTTGGAAGCGGGGTGCCCACTCACTTCTTTTAGAGAGAAGGCTTACAAATCTCCTGAAAGCCATTGTATATTTTACCTAATCTCTCTTTCTGTAACAGTGAAGCAATCAGAATCTGAATTTATCTGCTTTTGGAGCATGCTGTTAAATAGCCCCCCAAAAGGCTCCACATCTGTGTTTTTAGAGGTCAAGGTATATAAAAAGACGATACCTTCAATTCTACAAGAGTGTGGGGGTGGGACACACACACACACCTTAATTTGATAGAACTTACTTTTTTTTAAGTCAAATTACGTTTTCAGTAGCTATAGCCAAGGAAGTCTCAAAATTCAAACATACATGTAACGTTTCGGCTGCAAGACGAACTGATAAAACAAGAAAGCTAAGTTGAAATGTTGTAATTATGACTAGGTTCGATTGGAAAACATTAAAACGTCACTGACAGAGTAAAGAAAAAGTATTGCAGCGGTAGTAAAACGATTGAAAGCTACCGTCAGTGTATCCCTCTTGTCGGAAACATTGCTGTGGTCAAAACACGACTTAATTTGCTCATTCATTTCCTTCAAACTTTCAATGAAATGGTTATTAACGCTTGCTGCAATAATGCAGCTCCTTTACCACCTTGCCAAGAGCGCAGACATGTTGGTCGTCGTACGCATGCGCAGGACTCTTTCAAACTGATTTGTTGTGTTAGCGCCCCCTAATGGCTTTAAAGGCTCACTGAAGTCCTCATTTCAATATGAGAACATAAAATAAGGATTATCAGGCCAAACATATTTTCTGAGCTAATGACAAAGGAATCGTTTTCCACCACTAATTTTCTTTGCCCTGCATAGCTGATTCACTAAAATATCCACATAGTTTTTGAATAATTTCACAAACTACCAACTTCCCAAAGAAAGTTGGTGGTTTACTTGTTTGGTTTACATTTATTCCAAAAACAATAAAAGTAAGCCAAACAAAGATAAATAAAAATATTATATTTGAAATCAAGGCACTATTTGAATGAACGAAAATGTATCTATTATTTCCAAAGCATTTCAGAGAGCGGAGTAGATCCATATTGACTACAGAGACAAATGATGTGATATCATCCTTTACTTACTGAGTGCCATGGAGTGATCTGCAATATCTGCAACTGAAAAGACAATTTAGCCTTTCAAATTAGACTCTGAACAGGGTAGATCTAGGGATTATCACTGAATGCACTTCAGTATGCAAAGTTCTCTTACAAACAACTGGACCTTCACGAGGGTTCGTAATTGGCCTATTTGCTGACCTTTACTTTCAGCGTAACCTCAATCCATTTACACTAAAGTTAAGTGAAGACTTTTGAAAGAAGTGTAAAATGCACAATCATTAGATGGTCTTCCTATTGAAACTCCACTCTTGTCCCATGACCTCACTCTCTGGTTTCAGTGAGAAAGCCACTTCACACACTACATTCCAGGCAAGGGTGTGACCTTTTTTTCCTTTTTTTTGCTGTCTCTTACAGTTTCCTAGTAGTGTTTATCTTACACAAGCTGGCAACAGTTATTTTTCACACTAACATTTCACATATCTGATCAAACTAGAGAAGGTAGCTCCTACTGTGCTGTGTATTCAGGTCACACAAGTCTGTGCCTGTAAAGCCATAACATTTTTGGTGTTAATTATTTCCAAAGTAAATATAAATAAATGATTTGTGATGTAGAGGTAATATATAAAAGTTTTTAAAAAGTTGTCTAAAGCACATTATCTTTGCTTACTCTGAAATGTTTGAGAAGGTAAGACAATTCCAGTAAAACCTGAGCTCCGTTAAGCTTTTGCTCCATTTTCCCACTGAGGTGGGACTATAATCAGGAAACAATGCCCCAACAGCTGTGTTCCTGTTTCAGTTCAAACAATGGAATTTGTTAATTAATGCACACAGTGACCAAGTTATTAATAACAATGCAGGCTAATAATGCTTCTCTGTATTTCGTATTTTCAAAGACTTGCACGACATTTTCACAAAAGTAATTTGGAGTATTATAAATATAATATGAAGCCAAACCAGAAACCTGCATGTTTGGAAGATAACTGGATTATTATTACCAATATATTAGTAACTTTCTTATTTACAATTTACAGAGATTTTTCCCTCCCACTTTTCATATTTTAACATGATCCTGACAGGATAGCAGCATGGATAAGAGGATCCGCCAAGGGATATGTTTCTCATCGGAATACAACGCAAATGAACCAATTACGTCACGTCCGCTCAACCACAAATCTCATTGGTTGATGCTGCAAAGCGGCAGCATTTGCTTTACTGTGATTGGTTTGTACCTTTGCGCACGGATTTCAAATAAGAAGCCGCAACTGGCGGATTTTTCAGACGTAGAAGATTTTAACTTTGTCAAGCGACTTCTCTGACGGGAAGATAGCGGCGCGGAGAGAGCCGAAGGAACAGAAACAAGAGGCCTTCGACGTTATTTTAGGAGAATAACTGAAGGTATGAGTCTTTGTTAATTATCTTTCAGGCTAAAGTCAGGTCTTTTTGTATTCTTATTGAAGCACTGTCATTTTTTAGTGTTAGCAAGACAGTGTATGATTAGCTGTGGAGTTTTCTTGCGCTACTGGTTTACAACTTTGTACACAACTTAAGAGGAAATAACCAAAATATGAAAGCTTCACGGAACCCTATTTTAGTATAATTTGAGTTTAACTTGCATCATAGTTCTAGGCTACTTTGCATGTAGTTCTTGTATTACGTTCCAAGTGTAGCACACATTCTCATAAGGGGAATCAATAAAAGCATCATTAATAAATCGACTGACCTGTGCATAAAGGGAGATTTAGCCTATTTTTCATGTCATCATTAAACCCTGTTTAACTGTGGGGGATACAAACTTAGCGTAAAGGTGACGTAGAAAAACCATCTTTCCGCCAAATCCGCATCGCGCCAAAATCAACTATTTTGCTTTTAAGACGTGTACCGTTAATTTATATGATTGATTGTACCTTTAGAGTTACTCTAACATGTACTGTGTGTTGTGCTGATGTTTGTGAGAGTTTAGGCTTCTTCTAAAGAAGCAATGCTACTTGATGAGCGTCAGTCACGTCCGCACGTTAAACACGATCCCTGACATGTCATCTCTTTCTGTGACTCTGCAGAGATCACCACACTGCTCAGTCAGAGCACACGTTTACTTATAAAAGAGTTGCCATGAAATGTCCCACGATCAAGTCTGCTAAAGGAAACACGATGGAGAAAAGCCCATTAGCAGAAGCAGCAGCTGCAGAGTCTAAAGTACTCTATGCCAAAGATTCCCCCAAAAAAGAACCAGCCCCTGTTATATCTCAGGATCGGCCAGTTGGACAGATGACTGTCTTCTTCTCCACTAAGAACAGCATCAGTGCAGTTCACAACAAAGAGAACAACAGTGGCAGAGAGCAAGATGGGGCCCTGGAAGAATACTTTGAGGACAGCGGTTATTTATCTTTGCAGAATAGTCATATTGATCACCATGGAGATGAAGAAGAGGACCATATCGCTGAGACACACCAGGGGAAAAGGCTTTCAGCAAGTAATTCCCCCTCAAAATGCCAGCAAAGGACTAGAATCAGCTTTCCAGGGTCTCTGGCAGTTTCCACACCTGTGGATCGTCATGGAAGGAGCACAGCAGCTCTGTCGTCCACCCCCAACCACCATCACGTCACCCCCAACCTGCCCATTTTAAGATTCCAGCAGGCTGTTTGTGAGGAGCTCACAAAGAGCTACAAGAAGAACAGGAGGTAATATTTTAATTCAGTTCCAACGTTCTATATACCCTTGTGATTATTTTTGCAATTATCGCACACTGGTCTGTGTTTCAGAAGATAATTTCTTGTCGTTTCTGTTTAGTGATGGTTGGATGCTGTGTTTTGCAGGTATGACTTTAGCGTCATCTCAAAGATAGCAGAGAAGTATCCTTTGGATCGTGTGATCGGAGGACAAATTGGCCTGGAGAACGTCGACATGTTCACGTCTCTGCTTTTCAGGAACATGAAAGGCATCCTGACAGACATTCTGGCTCTGCTGGGAGACTTGGACCTCATAAGGTAAGTTTAATTCTTCCTCATGAGGAAAAAAAAACAAACAGATATTCTTGGTATATTGTAACATATTTTTTTATGATTACATTCACATGTCCGTGTTTTTCTCCATTATAGTTGCAAGAATGTGAGCAAGACGTGGAAGAAAATCATATGTGAGGATTCGGCTGCTGCGAGGAGGTGTCGGCAAGCTGAGCAGGCACTCAGGGTGAGGAAACTGACAGAAGCAACCAAATGATATGCAAACTTGTTAGCAAGGATTATGAAGACCAATGAAAGTAGCAGACTGGCCAGTGTTGAAGTTATAGATAAATTTAAAGCAGTTGGCTTATAAAATAACATCTTTAGCATTGAACAGCATTGTTAGAAAATTGGAGTAGTATGGCACAACTACAAAGGGGTTGCCAACCTAAAATGATGAGTCTGACGGGTAAACAGCCAAGAGACTTCTAGTAACTCAGGTGCAGTTGAAGTGATCTAGTGTTTGCTAAAAGGGCAACTATTAAAACAAAACATGGTTTTTCTAAGAAAAAACTGTAGTGGTAACTAAAGTCTAGTTTAAAAAACCCTCCACCTTAAACCGACTAAAACAAACTTGTCTCAAGTCTTGGGACTCCTCTACTAGGTTACCTCATGAAACTAAGCTGATACATCTGTGGTACAACAGCAGTGTGCTGACCAGCCCCACCCCCGACTCCGGTCGTTTCACAGAATACACAGTTGGTGGGAGCTAAGTGCAAGGCAGTTTGAGTAGAGATGGGCATTACTTCAGTTTCAGGCACACCTGATGCATTTGTGTTTTTCATGCTAACCAATGTATCTTTTAACCTTTAGGAGTCGAGAAACTCTCAGAGAAATCCTGCTAGCGGTCTGACCAGAGACGTTGGTGCATCCAGGGTGGTGCTATCCTGCATGCAGGCTCTGGCCTCCAGACGCACTGCTTCCTGCCAGAAGAGCAGCATGCCCTCACAGTGCACACGCTTCGACGAATTTGTGCAAGTAAGTCTCTTAGTTTCATGCTAACCCACAAGTTCGTGATTGAAATCCTTGAAAATGCTTGAATTGGTTGTTTAAGGTTTGGAGAGTGCTTGATATTCAAACCGCAGTTTTGTGAGAAAGTTCTGAAGTTGATTGAAAACCTACATTTAGAAAAGTTACAGTTAAAATTAGATATTTTCATTCACCTAATAAATGGACTTTTTTTTCCCCCTCAGTGTCTGAAGTTAAATCAGATGAAGCTTTTATTTTTTATTTTAGTTAGAATTGCCAAAAAATATTTCCATTTGCTAAATGCCAGAATACCTGGTAAACATTTTTTAGATTTTTTTTTACTTTCTTTGTGTTTTAAACATTTAGCAGGCAGGTCATGTACTTTTTAAAACAATTTTTTGGATTGTTTCAATATAATGAATATTTATTATTCATAATGGCTTATTGATCTGGGATGTTGTACATTAAACCTTACTGAAATTGGGGATCTTTTTTGTTTGGTTTTTAATTTGTATTTTGTTCTTGGATCAATTGGTTGTAAAATGTGTGTAAGAGGCATTTCAAAATATACAATTTTGCTACATTTTAGTTTACTTTGTCCCTGCTGTAGAATGTATAATACAATCCAAGGCATCGACAGTCATAAATGATATAATGTAACGAATTAAAGCTGTATGTTTAGTTTATTTGTATTGTTTTTATCTCCAAAGTTTGGTGCCAAAAAGTTGCCTTGAAAATGCTTGAATTTTACTGTAGGGGAGGAAAAGTGGACAAACCCTCTTCCAGGAATTTGTCAAGTTCACCAATCCTGATCTTTGTCTCTCGTTTGCAGGCTGCCAGCACTCTGAAGCGGCACGAGTCTCTGCGCTCCTGCAGGCGCTGTGGGTCTCCTGCCACCTACTGGGCCGAGGCCCAGAGGGCCACATGCTCTCGGTCCAGCTGCCTCTTTGACTTCTGCACTCGCTGCCAGGAGCCCTTCCACAGCTCCTCCCCCTGTCGGACAGTCAAACCCCACTTCCATTCAGGTCCTTCCAAAGAAACCCCCATCATCCCGGGCAGCGCTCGCAGCAAGAGAAACGTCAAGCGCTTGTGATAAAGGGTCATTCCAGCCTGCTTTTTTTTTTTCTGCTTTTTTTTAAGAGACTCTACATAAATTTTGAGTACGGCATCATAAATGACTGTAGCACGCCGAACTCTGATCTCATGAGATGAGCACTTGAAGCACAGCTGGGGTAATCTACCCAAAACTGTTGCTGCTTGTGAGCGGCAACTTTTATTGTATATATTTTTTTTTCTTCACAAAGAAAAATGTTGAGATTTAAACTGTACATTTTTATTGTCTTTTAAAATAGAATAAATGTGAGTAAATTTTCTTTTAGAGGCATTTTTAAATAAATGTTTATCGTAGTAGGTCTTGTTCAGATTTTCTGCAGCTATATAATCTATTTGTAAATACATTTTTCCATAAAATCTCTTGGGTTGTGGTTTTTCTTCCTTCAAAAACAACAAAAGGTGTTTCTACTCGATTCCAACTTCATCACTTTAAATTGCTGAATTTTAACAGTCATTTAACATAAACATGAGCTGTAGCAAGAGATTAGAGTTAAATGCTTACATTTTTTCATAAAAAATTTAAGCAAAGTAAAAAATTTTTAAAGCTTCAACAAACTGAGAAGAATAACTCTCTCCCTCTCTATAGTTAGTTTTTCCTTTTTGACAGTGAAAACACATCTGGGAAGTCTTTCCTAAGAATAATTGGAGCTTATTGCACAAGAGGGCAGTATTTTCTTAAATTTAATTTCTCTGATCCAGTTAGTCATGAGTAGTTTTTTTTTTAAATTTACAATATTGTCACCTACCCAAACTAATGCCCTTAGTCATTTTTTAAATAAGTGTTTCTGGAAAAATAAACCTTTTTTTTGCCAGATTTGTTTTTGGGGAAAAACAGGCACAATATGACAGGTCATTTTAGAAAGGTGATATACAGGTCATGTTCCATTCTATGCTGCTGTGCTAAAAAAGAAATACATCGGCTGTACCGGTGATTAAAAGCATACCGTAGCGATTACAAAAAACTAGCTAAGACTTCCAATAACACATTCTAAACAAAATATTGTCCTTCTTTGTGTCTGGCATGTACTGTTGTAAAAGAAAATATTTCCTCTATTATATATTTCTCGCTTTTGCTTTTTGTTCTTTTGTCACAAATCACTTCAGATAATCAAATGTTAAAATCATAGATAAGAGTTAGCTATGATTTTAACATTTCCAAATAGTTACCCAAACAAACTTGGCCTTGCCTCCTTTAAATTCATGAATTAACTGTACTGTACTTTCTTTTTAGGGGTTAACATTAATTTGGTACACATATGCCTACTGCCTGATTTGTAAAATAAAATCATTTAACGAAGTAGGCTGAAAGTTCTCAAAAAGTGACACCTCATTCCCCAATTTAAACAAATTTTGATCAGAAGCAAAATCACTGCAAATGACAATAAGAAAGAGGACACCATACCAGAAACCCAAAGAGAAGAATTTACAGCCATCATTTTGTGAAATGCAACAAGTTGCTAAGTATAGAAAACACACAGAAAAATCCACATCTGAAATATCAAAAATCCTTTTTATTTTTTTTATTTTAGGCTGTTAAACATGGGTGAATTTAAGCAATTCTGCTTAGTAAATTGTTTAACACAACCTTGTTTCTCCGGCACTTAAACCCATCCTGGTCAGAAGGTGGGACATTAACCTTTCCGCTCCCCTCCCTGGCATCTGCAGGGCCGCCTTATCTCTCACATTACATCTGGAGAACACAATACGTCAACCAGCATTTCCTACTGTAAGCTTGGAGAAGAACTGGACCTGCGATCGGCGAGTTATCTTTGTCAAGTCTGAGGTGAAAACGCCCCTGAAACCAAAGTCACAGGTCGTTTAAATGTTCTCCCCCCCAGCGGGGTTTGTAAGGAGGAAAACATCTGACCGAGCATTTAAATGGATGTATTGTTCCTGCCTTTAGGTTGACATTAAAATCAGCTTTTAAACTAGCCACTTCTTTTTCTTTTTCAATTACACTCGTGCATAAAGCATGAGGGCCAGTTGTTCCAGTTCCCACTGGCTCATCTGGTCAGACCTTCTCAGGCCGGGAGGCTCTCTGTGGAGCTTTATCGCACTGCATTTAAAAATGTCATCTAAGTTTGAGGCGTAGCACATTTTAACATTGGTCAATGACCTCTGAGTCCAGGAAAAATAAAAATAATAATAAAAAAAACAAACGCCCTTACACTTGTTAGTGAGAATTATTCCTGATTAAATCTGATTTGTTTATTCTGCTATTTAATATATTTGCTAAGAATGTGAGATTTTTTTTAAATGCAATATTACATTTTGTGGTTGATGGATAATTACTTTTTTCTTATTGTACTTGTACTATATTTCTTTTCCTCTTTCTATTTTTTTTTCATCTCCACTATGTACCAGGACTCTGTGCCTTTAATGAAGTCTTAATCGAACTGAACTGAAACTGAAATTACGTCCACTTGTCTTTTATTTTGTGATTCCCTTGCATGTAGACATGCAGACTGCTGAATTTTTTTAAAAAACAAACGATAAAATGTGAAAGTACAATTAGAGCCGGTCATGAGCAAAGCTTCAGGATCTCCCTGTGATGAATTAGAGATATCAGTTTCCTTCCAATAATTGCAAAGCAGACATTTATTGAATGCACTTTGTTACTTTATTGCCTTTCTTATTCAGCTTTGGTGAGTTAAAAACAAAAACAAAAAAAAAACAATCTTGTGGCTTTTGTGTGATAAAATCTCAGGTAATCTCCTCATCTGACCTGCAGCTCTGGAAAACGCACCTGCTTAAAACAATCACTCTGTACGCTTTGAAAAATTCCTCCCACGATATCAGCAATTTCCCCTCAAACAGGTTGGGCTGAATCCGCTGTCTTCCCCCTCTCTTCCATCCCCCCATCACTCAGATGAGTTATGGATCTACAAATAGCATCACTGACACCAGGCGCTTACCCCTGACATTTGCAAGATGACCCATTTGTCTCCCATCTCTGCCTCTCGGAGCAGAGTTGCTTCTATTGGGATCACAAACACGCACAGCAGTCAGCTCTCATTTTCTTCTTCTTCTGTCTTTATTAATGTGCCTGTGTCACAGCTCTCTTTATCTTTAACGGTTCCAAACTTGGGGTTAGTTGGAGGATAGAGTCGTAATCAGTGGTGGAGAAAGTACTCAAAAAATGTACTTAAGTAAAAGTACAAATACACAGGCAAAAATGTACTC
>NW_015114190.1:128107-131065 GCF_001443285.1 Poecilia latipinna | reverse complement strand
TGTACTTAAGTACAGTAACGAAGTACTTTTACTTCGTTACTTCCCACCACTGGTCGTAATAATTTCAGATCTCGTAGCTTGCTGTAAGGTTAAACCAAACTGAACTGTTGAATCAATGCAAATGAACAATACGATGAAAATATTTTGTAAAAAAAAAAAAAGAAATAAAAAAGAAGGTAAAGCAATTTTTTTAAAACATGAACACAGTTTTAGTTAACTTTGGAAAGTTAGCTTTCCAAAGTTAATATGCTGTATGACTGAGGTTAATTTGCTATATTTTTGGAGATATTAAACTAAGCGAAGGCCTTAGGTTCACATTATGTTTCTCTTTTAAATATAAAGAGCACAAGTCTTTTGTGCCTAAAATTTCCAGAGCACCCCCTACTGTCCAGGAAGCTGCAACTGCAAAGAGCAGTGAGGGGAGAACTCCTTTGTTTTCTGTTTTGCTCTAAATAAGACGTGACAAACTGCAAATGGGACCTTTTTCTTGCCGAATAATAGTTGCCATGTTGACAGATTCTTACCTGAGCTGTGGCTCTCTACAGCTTTTCCAGAGCTACCATAGTCTCTGATTAATACTCTCATTACCCGTCCAAGTTGTGTATCGTGAGATATTGAAAAATCACAACTGATCAAACAGGAAGCTGTTTTTGTTTTGGGTTTTTTTTTTAATAGAAAGTTTGAAAGTGGGGCCACAGGTGAGTTAATATAACAAAGACCAAGGCAGCAGCTTTTCTCTCAACAAGAAAATTTCATGATGATGGTGTTCGAGGGACATAGTTGTAAAGTATCTGAGCCGGCGTCAGGGCCGTGGTGATTAATCCGTTCTCTGGCCTTTCGCTCCCTCGGCGACTCAGGATCATTTATCCGGCAGATTTATTGATTGGAGGCGCGGCAGCAGCACATCCCTGACACAATCAGACCTGCTGCTTGTGGAAGTCATTAGAGCGGCCTGTCACATGTGTGTCTGCGATTGTGTGATGTCTGATAATGAACTTGTCTGTAACAAAAACCCTCTGACAGCCTGTCCATTTGGAAATGAAGGCCAGAGATATGTCGATAATTTGTGTATTTATTTTCTCAATATCTCTTCTCTCGTCCTGTCATTCACCATTTCAGCATTTTTATCTGTCCGCCACTTTTGAAGTTTAACAGTTTTTTTCTGCTTTTAGCTCATTTCGGCCTCAGGACTGAGGAAGTAAAGGGTGGTTGGTGTACGACAAGGCAACATGCACGACATGTGAGATGTGTTTTTATTTTTATTTCCCCCCCCTTTTTCGACTTGATGATTTTGATGTGCAGTGACTTCTACAGGTCAATTGGCTGGATGTCGCCAAGGCGGAACTGTAAAGGCCCAGAAATGAGGCTGTCACTCGAGCGCCTGCAGCGAAACATGAATGGAGGAGGAAATGATTCAAGAGCGGAGCAAAATAAAACAAAACAAACAAGCCCGGCTCTGCAAAGTTTACTCTCCACTACTAAAATTCCAGATTCCTTGCATATAAAATAAGACAAATCATTTGCTACCTTTCAATTTGACAAATATCCTCTTGAATTCAATTGAAAAACAAACACATCTGTCAAAAAAACAAAACCCTACAATAATCTGAATGGATAATTATGCAAATAACTAAAATTTTTGATGAAGTGCTCTTAGCAACAGCATGACCTTTTAGCTAGTTTAGCAAGGGTTAAACTAGCAAAACTAGCTGTCGCTAAACTAGCAAGTCAAAACACTTAGATAGCTGTTGCTAATGAATGCAACATCTTAGCTTTTATTTTCAGCAGATGATTAAAGTTTGTCAGTATTTCAGTGTAATTGTTTCCTCCACTGAATAATATTGTTTTGTCTTGTTTATAAGTTTATTCCACCTCATCAATAGGAAGCCTAATGGTTCTTATTCTGCTAACGATGCTAAAGAGTGTTAAATCACGAGAACAGAGTGAAATCAAGCTACAGTTAAAGCTCATCAAGGCGGTTTAATTAGATTTCTATCCTGATCCCTGTCGTGTCTCAGCACATGATACGTCACTCGGCTGTCAGTGAACTGCGTGACCATTTTAGCCTGTTAGTATTTGGCTTTGTCGAGTTTGACTAAAATGTTACAGGCGAGCAATTTAGTTCCACATGAATTCATGCGCTCTCCGTACATTTCAGCAACGCACGACGCCTTGTTTCCGTTGCTCGGCTCTTTCTGTAAAAGCTAACCACTGAACCACAAAACGAATGTTAAAGAAAAATGTTTGTGAATTTTCATAAGGGCCTAAATGTCCGTGTGACTCATCGCACAAACTTTCCTTTGCAAACAGTGAGGTAAGGACATAAGAGCATCGTCTCTCATCAAAGGCTTTGAATACACTGCTGTGTTTTGGTGTTATCCACTAATGAGCTTCTCTTTATTTGTGAATTTGAAGATTCAAGTATGTGTTTTGCAGAATTATTGATTTACCTGTCTGAAAAGAAACAACACACACACTCTCTCTCTCTTTCACACGCGCACACCCACATACGCAGCGCTTGGTATTAAAAGGCAGCTGTCCTTTTCTCTCTTCTATTTTTGCTCTGTTAGGTCCATTAAGATCAGCAATATGATGATATTTAATGAGTGAAGCCTCTCCACAAAGCAGCCAGTAATCATAAAGGTACAGCACAAGGACACGGACTGTAAATGTGCAGGCTCGTTGATGTTATATTGCAGACATAAATAACATTATCTGTGTCACGGATTTGTGCAGAAATAGTACATTTTTGCAGTCAAATTTGTCTTATTTTCTTCAGATTTTGTGTTTTTCTCTCGCAAAGTACTTTAATGTATCCTGAGTGTCCAATTTCAAACCCCTTTAAAATTAAATTAGATACATACGTAAAAAAGAGCGTAAAAAAACGTTTGATAGAAAATATAACTTTTTAAAATTTAGTTTGCTGGCTGCTTGGTAAATTAGAACAAGTGGCTGTAG
>NW_015114190.1:106370-124826 GCF_001443285.1 Poecilia latipinna | reverse complement strand
ATTCTACGTAGGACAAAGATTTTTTAAGAACACAATGAAAACCGAGAAGGACCTCAAAACAAAACAAATGAAAAACCTGCATATAATTTGAAACGTGAACCAAATTATTCTATATTGATTACAGATTCTTTAATGCAATTTTGATATGTGAACATTATTGGGAAGTGACTGGAGGTGGCTCAGTAAACACAAAGCCGAGTGGATAATGAACAAAATGTGAAAAGTACAGAAATGAGCCAAAGTTTCTGCTGTTAACTTTCCTTTTCTCTGTTCAAGTCGCCCAGTGGATAACGATGCAATAGTAGCATCTCTAGAGAACAAAAGTCACTGGTTTTGTTCTGAGTTTGGGTTATAGGCCAATAACCCTAATTACACACACAAAAAAAAGCTCACACAAAAAGCAGTTTCTGGAAAAAGATAGATAAATAAAAATAAGTAGGGGTGGTCTAAAAGGTCAAAATTGCTGCAGCTTCTCCCTTAAGCAGTTGGTGTCAGCAGACTTGATTTCATAATTGCCTAAAACTTTTTTTCCCCCTTATGTAAATCTGTCTGGCTACTAAATAAATACGTTACATAAACCAAGTGTCAAATCTAAAAAAAGAAAGAGGGAAACAGTTTCTCCACTGTTAAACGGAGCGAAGCAGACATCTACAGGAGTGCCACAGATCACAACCCTGACGCAGAACTTTACCACAGACTTCGCCTTTTCTGTCTTCGCCTGAAACACCGCTTCTGTGAAAAACTCACGTTCTGGTGCGACTCATGACAACAGTTTTTATACAGCGACAACTTTTACACCTTTAAACGTCGCTGACCTCCTTGCGCGCGATGCGACAGACCTGCGTCACATCAGAAAACGAAGAAGAAACGGCGAAGGCCAGCCAGAGAAGAAACGGAGGTGTGTAGAAAAATGGTCCGACTGATTTCAAAAGCTGTGACGACTTAATCAATAGAGATGCTGTTTTTTTTTTTTTTGTTCTTAACGAAGAGAAACACTAAATGTGGACTTGCTTAGTAAGAAAGGTTCATTTCATAATTAACTTTGTTTTGGAGAGAAAGTGTTTTTTTTTCATCTTCTTGATAATTAGAATACAGAAGACATTTTACAATTATTTATTTTATTTTATTTTTAAAGGGGAACGTAAAATAAAAACGTTTCAGGTTGGGAATTTTTTTTAAATTTAAGAATATAAGTTATTTAAGGAATATTAAGGGTGTGGCCTCAAATATTCTTGTAAAAAAAAGACACATATTAAGTCTGGCGTTGAGCATCACTCAAGCTGGACTTTTGGGCACAGAAGTGACAGTGCCTTCCAAAAATATTCATAGTCATATTCACATTTTGACACATTTAAACCCATATTTCTTTGTATTTCAAAGTCAAATTGTTTGAATTTTACTTTTGAGCATGAATCTAGTTGTTCTGTGAAGGCTGTGAAGAACATTTATGAACAAAATCAGGGTCATAACATCCCAACCTTTGAACATTTCACATGTCAGCGTTCAGTCCATCAGCTGCAACAATGGAAAGAGGATAGTAAAAAGCACAAATGGAACGAAATGGGGAAACGGACAGCGAGGGAAAGCACAACTGTTCACCTTCCATCTGTTAATTGTCCCATAATACCCAGAGAGTGCACTGCTTTAACCTTTCCCTCAAAGCAAGGAAGTGTTGAGACTCTGTGGCTAATTAGAACTGTCGTATAGTCGGGCTCTGTTTATAGAACTTCCTCCCTGTCTGCTCTCCGTTTCAAAGACAAAAAGACGAGAAAACGTGAAAATGTTTCCAACCAGAGCAGGAGGTCAGAAACTGAAACATGGTCACTTTTTGTTTTAGGTTTAATTTGGCAGGCGGTTAGCTGTCTCTGTCCGTGGTGCTGAAGTGAACTCGTTCTCCCTGCTGCTTTACACACTCCAGTTTCTTTGTGTTTTCTTTTCAGACTTATTTTTCCTTTCAGAGTTCAGGCAAGTGATCAGCTGCTTGGTCTTTCACATGTCCCTCAATTAAACCAATTAAATAAAGGGTTTCATGAGGTGATTTTCATATGACAGACTCTTTAAAAAAAAAACAAAAAACAAAAAAAACTTTTTATAGACAAATTATGTGTTCAGTTGTAACTTAATGTTTTTTTTTAACAGGTAATTATTATTATATTTGCCATTGTTGCTTTATTTATATCCTAGGTGCATATTTACATCAAATCACAAAAACTTGTCTGTTGGCAAACTTTGATATTACAAAGCTAAGATTTTTTTATATAATTGCCAGTGGATTTGATACTAGTCAACAGACTGCAGAGAGGAGAAATAAAATATAATTGTACATGTCAATCCCAAAGTGATGTCGTCCTCTGAGTGACATCACAGAAAAAGGTCAGGACAGATGACCTTTGGGTCATGATAATCTGCTCTAGCTCATCTGAAGGTTTGTCCATTTTCTTCAAAGTTTATTATTATTATTATTTATTTATTTATTTTATTTTTTATTTTTTTTAAGTCTGGTATTAAATTTTTTGGGGGGTAAACCCCCCCCCCCCCCGCCCAAAATGTCAATAAATAAAAATGACAAAATTGTTGGCATCAAACAGTCACAGCCAGACAAAACGACTCAGCTTTGAAAAATAAACCAACATCTTTTATTTGGTCACACGTGTCCTCATCATTATATGTGCCAAAGGCGGTTCCACGCATTATGAAAACCTCTTTGCTCTTTATGTTGAATAGTATAAAGTGATTATATGCATCTGTGTCCTTTCCAAGTTTCGTCCTTTTGCCTTGCAGCCTCCTTCATTCACAACCTAAGACTCGCTTACAGACTCGATGAAAACGCCCCACAATCATTCCAGAAAACACCACTAGAAATGAACGGAGCCCATTGTTACAATTTATATCATTTAACATGCAAAGACAACAGAAAATGGCAGATTTTTCGTTATACTATGAAATTCTCAATATGCAGAAATCAATGGAAGTCCCTTTGCAGCTGACAAACTGGAAGATCTGACAGAACATGATTGGCTTGTAATTAAAGTCATTTAATAATTATAAACGCATATTTTAATGACAGAGTTGTGTGCTACAGGTCTAATGCAAACACAGAGGTACACCAATTACACAACTTTCAAAATGATGTTGATTGAACAACCAACTATTTAGCTAGGAAATGTTTTTTTTTAAACAAAGTTCCTAGTTGCTTTGCCAAAAGTTAAAATCTACAATTAATATTCCAAAAGCATTTACGTTTACGAGTTAAGTCAATAAATCAGGCCAGAATTTGGAGCAAAATCTGTTTTTGTTTCTGAACTTTCCAATT
This sequence comes from Poecilia latipinna, assembly GCF_001443285.1. Taxonomy (NCBI): domain Eukaryota; kingdom Metazoa; phylum Chordata; class Actinopteri; order Cyprinodontiformes; family Poeciliidae; genus Poecilia; species Poecilia latipinna. Next base: position 121,513 of record NW_015114190.1, on the reverse strand, counting down.
TAAACACCATTTTTTGTAGACATTAAGACAAAAACAGGAAATGCAACAAGTTCAACATAATAGCAAAATTTGTGATGTCTATGTATTCTTCAAAAGAAAAGAAAAATAAAAGCTTATGGAGATGCATGCCACTGAAAATCAAATGGACTCTAGCAGATTGTCTCCAAATGTAAATCTGTGAGGATTCCTTAAGACGTCACGCAGTTTGAGAATCGTCTTTGGAAATCGGGATGTTCGTCTTCGAAAGGAAAAAAAAAATTGACGCCAATGTGAGAAACTTTTGGGAAAAAGAACGAAATCTGAAAACAGATAAAAGTGGCCCCTGTTTTAAATAAACTCTTCTCGTAGCATTTCTGACCAATCAAACCTGCGCGCGCTCACACACACACCCACACACCACACACACACACACACACAGAGACACACGTTACTCAGTGCTGCCTGTAGAATCTTTAACCGTTACCATGATCTGAATACATACAGTGTAAACATGTACTGGGTAGATGGATAGATAAATAGCCACACCGATCCCGTTGTGAATGTCCTTTGCATCGAATACCATGTGTGTGCATTTTTATTTTTAAATGTGTTTATTTCTTTTTTGTTTGTTTGCTTTGTAAATAGCATTTTTATAAGATGAGATGAGGTATTCATTCCAACGTGGACCCCTCCTCAAAGTGGCTGCAAATGAGAAAAAGGACAAGGTTACCGATTCGAAACAAACAGAAAATCAATAATTTTTCAGACGTGTAGCGTTAAGCAGTTACCTATGTTTACTAAGGTAATTAAAAGCAGGACAGACACCATGAAGCATCTGGATTTTATAAGTATTTCTAATAGGATTTACAGTCAAACTACCGGGTAGATTGTGCACCATTTTGTTAGGCAACCTGAAAAATACCTATATTGGGGAAAGTTTTCAAATGGCACGTACCTGTCATATATAAATCTGTTTTAACAGAAGTAAAAATCCACTCTGTTGCCTTTACCAATGAATGACTATTAATGTATGATGCAAAAGAAAACTTATCCGTGTTAACGGATAATATTTTTATTCAACTCGATATCTAACGTAAGACAAAAAAAATATGCCGTGGATCAGTCTGAGCCACATTTGTTGCTTCTGAATTTAGGTAAAGTTTGCCACATTTCCAGGCAAGGATTGGGTGGAATTGGGTATTTTTACATATCTTCGGTCAAAGCTAAAGAGATACTTAGAAGACGTGAAGATACTCACCAGCTGAAAGTTGTTTAGGAGGTGGTCTACGTTGATGTTATCGTAGCGCTCCTGGAAAGAGGTGGGTTCATCCCTGGACTCTTCTGCTTCGCTGGTTCCAGGATCTTCTAGGCTGTTTGTGTTTAACAAGAGAGGAAAAGTCACACGAGAGTCTCTTTTTACATGCAAAAAAACACGAACGGGAAATATAAAATTCATGCCGACAGAAAACGCTTGTGATATTTATTTACTTCGTTTTTTTTTTTGCTTTTTGTTTTTTTTTCCAGATTCTACAGTGTTAAAATCTAGTGTGACTACGAGAGGCTTTGGGAGTCCCACCTTCTCTTTCCCGTTAGGAGAGAGTTCAGGTACTCCTTGACCGCCATCTGTTTCCGGAAGCGGCTGTAGTTGTCTGTGAAGATGGCGTCTGTGTGGCGCTTCGCCGGCTCCATCAGGTCATCACTGAACAGAAGGGGGAGGTCAAAGTTCAGAGCGCGGCAGATTAATGTGCACAGGCAAGGTCGGGTGTGTGCATGTGTCTGTGTCTGTGTGTGTGTTTGAGTTCTCCCAGGGTGTATCGGACACATGCAACAGAGAGCTTCCATGGCATAAATTAACCTTTAGAAATGTTTAACCAATTGCAAAACGCATCATGGAGCAGGTCAGTTCTTTTCATTTCAAATGTCACTTGGTCCTCTTGAACGATCAGTGAAATAAACTGTTGCTGTTTTTTTCTTGTTCCTGTCAGAAAGTTAAACTTTTTTTTGTTGTCTAACCAATTTTATAAAGAAAATGAAATAATGGGAGTGGAAATAATCTCTTCAGAACAAAAACTGAAAAAATATTTATATTAATTATGAAAATAAACACAGTAAATTGAAAAAGAAAATGTGATTAATTAGATGTCTCTTTTTCCCATTACTTTTATATGTAGCTTTTCCACTGTACAGAGGGGAAACAACCACTTTATTCTTCAAAAAAAGGGTTAAAGGGACTTCAACAATTTACAATTGTTACATACTCAAAATAAAAAATAAAAAAATAAAAAATAAAAAACTTTGTTCATTTTGTGAAATATTAAACTTCAAATTTTGCTCACATAATAAAAACAGCATAGTTACCAGGACACATTCACATCTTATTTTCTGTGCAGGAATGAAATAATTATTAAAAGTTGTGTTTGTAACTTTAAAACTCTTCATATTATGCTCGTATATTTCTGTGAAAATACAAAGATAAAGAAGATTTTCAAAGTTATTGATTATTATTTCTGTCACATAACAGTTCCTCTTAGATGCATTGTTTGTTTGTTTTTTCTCCCCAGAGCAACTGACAAGATAATAAATGTGTTTTGAGACATGATGGGTAAAATAAAATATATCTACACTTACAGTCCCCACACTTTTTTTGAATTTGTAGACCCAAGGAAGTGGTAAGGCTTTCTTTTATTAGCTCTTCCACTTTTTAAAATGCTTTTTAAAATCCAAGATTATAGAAATTCATTGTGAGCTAAGTTGGAATATTGTTTTTCTGTTTAATTTACATTACAAGACCATTCCTATTTTTTTTTTTCATATTTCACGATGCAATAATATTCACTCTCGTGTCCAAAATGTGTGACGCCTACCTGACGCGCTTCCCGATCAGAGACTCCAGGTACCTCCTCGCCGACAGCTGCCCCAGGAGTTTGCTGTATCCACTGGTGAACAAACCGTCTGCATGTCTCGTCGGTCTGCAAAACAATTACAGGGCGGGTCACATCAGAAGGCGCTCAGACTGGCTCCATCCGAACATCTGTTTATTGTGAAACAGACGCGCATCAGTCTGACCTGTAATTGTGCTAAATATGATGCAAAGGGCAACTGTACTCTGAGGAAATGCAAATGCGTAAAGTACAATTGTTTTAGGAGTCGGTCTGATTATCTGAGATGAATTAAAGTCGAATGATCCTGAATCACGTGTTTGAGATCTCGTCCGAGACACACTCAGCTCTGATGCTGGAGGTCTGCGCTCACCTCGTGGATGTGTACGGCAGACTCAGAGTCCGGGAGTATAACACACTGCACAGGGCTATTAGGAGAAGCAGGTGGGGGCCGGTCCGTTGTACCATCGCTTTACACCTAAGGAAGGAAATGGAGGCATGTTATTCCATTTTTTTTTAAATAAAAAAAATATTTTTTCTTCTAAATTACATTTTTAATTTCACACAGACACACACAATTGGAGAAGTTTTTTTTTTTACTCCTCGAACAACAGATCTGTGAATCCTTTTAATTTGAAAAGCGGTATGAAACTCAGGGTATCTCATGCGTAATTACGCACGGTGCCATGAAGAGCTGTAAACCACACACTACAATGCTGAACGGTTAAATCTGACGAGTTATTTTTTTTAAAACCAAGTTTCTGATTCAAATGCTCCGACTTTACCCCCAAAATGTCCTACGGAACGCTGGAATGGTCGAGATTTAATTCGTCCGTGCGTGCGTCTTTTTGTTGCGCAAAGATAAAGTCCAGATTTTATGAAAGAGAAAAATTTCTCATTATAAGCTTAATCTTTTGGTAGGTGAGATTACTGATCACACGCCAACCTTCAAGATTACCACAAATCTTTATATAAACTTAGAAATCGTCCAAAATTCAATGCGTAATTACGCATGGCACTGACAACAGCGAGCTCATGTGATAGGAAAGCGGAGAAATGTCCGTCTATTGCCTGTATGAAGTAATGTCGAGATTCTGCTAACTCCATAAAAAGCATTGTGTTTGAAGTCATACGCAACAAGTTACTACTTAGAAAACTTCACCCAAATTCTGAAACAGAAGCCCAAACATTTCCTAGAAAAAAATAAAAATAAATAAATAAAATAAAAGAATCTTACATTTGCTCTGCGGAAAGTTGCGATCGTCGGTTCTTCTCTTGATCCTATACAGCTGCTTGTAGCTCCAAACTGCTGACCCAGTCTGCCTCTGTCTGCCTGTTCCTGTTCGCCGTCGGTTCTGTCCCCGTTTTATACACCTGGATGTATCTGGCTTGCAGGAGGGAGGTGGGGGGACGTGAGCCCCATCAGCGGCAGCAGGAGACGTCAAAGGATGGCCGCTTCCGTCATCGGTCTTGCTCACGGTCGGAACCGAAGAGGCCATGTGCAGAGGTCTGTCGGAAGTTTTACTCTGAGTGTGTATTTTCCAATTAGTTGCGAGGAGAAATTAACTTATTCTTCGGGTTGACTCACCAGATTAAAACCCCCCTCCTAAACTCCCCGAAGGTTAAAATGAGCTGCGACTTCAACCTACATTTTGAAGTCGCAGCTCATTTCTCTCTGTCCTGGATGCTTGGATCACAGGATGCAAGCAGCTCTGGACATTTAGGGTTTTTTTTTTTAGGGCAACAATGTCCTTACCTCCTCTTGACTGGTCGTTTCATTGTCTTCTCCACTTGATTAAGAACCCGTGTCCCTGTCACGTTAACATTATGAATGGCACCGAACCGAACGCACAACCTTGAGAGACCCCAGTTCTCAAAACGATGTTGGAGACGTTTCTTCCACATGACTCAGAATTCTAAGTCAGAAAATGTGCAAGTCAGAGACTGGTGGGGATAGTGTTTATGGGAAATGATGGTATGAAACGCCAAGCTAAAATGAAATCATTCTGGTAGAGGTGATTGTCCAGGTCAGTGGTGGCTTTTGCATCTCCAGTGCAGTGGCTGGAACAACAGGCCATCTCGTTCAGATCCGGTGATATAGGAAGGCTGGAGGTCTGACTGTCTCCACAAAAACACTTCAGCAGTACGAGATGACAGGATGGTCGTCATTTAGGAGCGACAGTTTCATGTTTCCTACTGTTGAGCTTAAGTCATACCCTTCAGTACCAACATTTCCTGCTCCAATCACAAATTCTATTTATTTGCTAATCATCTCAGCTGTTCTTTGTCCAGTAACCACCCTCCCCTGTGTTAATACCACTAGACTACATTGAGCCTTGTCAGATCATCCTGGTTGCACCACTATTACTTTTTTGGCGGTGTCTTTCTCTGGTCCTCAGTGTTGTCTGTTTACTTTGCCATAATGTGTAGTTCTGTGGGTTTGTCAAGCTTTGTATTCTTTGAAGTTATTCTGGAGGAACTTATTCTGACTTCCTTGTGTCTGAATTTATTTATTTTATTCTATGTCATTTAAATCATCGCGATTGATTGTAATAGTTGTGAGTTAATTCTTGATTGTTGTCTTTTATAAGAAATAGTGTATTTATAGACTGTTGCACAGCACATTGGTGTAGCTTTAACTGGGTTAAAAGTGCTTTATAAATAAATTTGACATTGACATTGGATTGGAACTCCCTGACAGAAATCTGACAAAGACGGATAAAATCCGAAAACCGTAATTGTGGTAGTTATAATCTTGTGTACTGGATAAATTCTTAAAAAGTAAGAATAGAAACACTGACACTTTTTACATTTTTTTAGTGTAATCTTTCTGTTTTACTCCAAGGACACTTAAAAAAAAACATTTTGTTTTCATATAGTAGTATTTTTTTTAAAATTGAAAGCCAAAATACCAAAATCATTAGAGTTCATCAAAGCACACAAAGATCCTTTATTATTATGGCTTAAATCCAGTTCAGGTTTGCTCTGAACTAAGATGTTTTGTGGTTTCACCTGTTTAATATCATCACAGTATCAGATCGAATGCACTGAAACATTCATTCTTCAGAATGTAGTATTTGTTCTAATCGTTGTATTTCAGTGTATATTAGAAGGATCCAGAAGTCTTCAGAAGAACAAAGGAGCATCTTCTGAAAAATCAAAAACCTGTCAATGGAGGAGATGATTTAATCAATTAAAAAAAGATTTGGAGCTTAAATAATCAGACACACTATTAGGAATAAATTATTTCTTTGTCATCTTCTTGCCTCTTCAAAACATAAATACTTCACTCATCAACAATGTCAACAAAATCCTCCAGTCCTCTCTCCTTGCCCGCTCCATCCATTCATTTATTCACAAAGCAAAATGGGCTCTGGAAATCTTTGAAATTACCACCGCTGATAAACGCAGCTAAGTATTTTACACCCAAAGACACTGATGCTGTTTTTTTTGTAATTTTTTATTTCATTTTTTTCAGGTTGTTTGGGGGCTTTTACGAAAGAACCGCCACGCTGCGCTGAATTGTTTCTGAGTCCACCCACAGTGTTCTCGATGTGCCCGGTTTGTTTTGCTGGAACAGCACAGTGAAAGAGCCATGACGTCAGCTGGCGCCTCATCCGCACGTCCTGCCGTCCGTCCATCCATCCATCCGTCCATCCATCCATCCATCCGTCCATCCATCCATCCCTCCTTCTTTTCGTCTTTCCATCCATCCGAATGAGTATGAACCATTTATCTTGAATCGCTGCAGTGGAAAAATAAAAATGAAAATGACAGGCTGAAACATGCGAGATACAGAGGATAAAGAGAGACTCTTGATGTAACAAAGTAGAAATATGGAAAAACTGCAGCTTTATTTTGAGTGATCCATGGGTTTTTGTTTCCTTTGGGTATGAATATGACAGTATACGCTTGCACAAAAGTCCCTTTTATCTTACCACCACTCACAGATGGTACGGGACATATTGTTAGAGGACAGCAGCAAAGGGGGAGTGATCCAAAACATATGGCTCAACAAGCACGGAAATAGTTTTAACAATTATGATATCAACTTTCTTCCATGGATTAAAAACAAAACAAAGAAAAATAACCCCAAAACAACAACAACAAAAGAACAAGAACGGTAAAGAGAGAGAATTAGAGGGACAAAATGAGCATGTATCGCAAGTATAATTTATTTTAGACAATAAAAGATAATATGTAGTAATGAACTGAAGAATGAAAAGAATAATAGTAAAACAGGAAAACATCAGGAAAAACATGATCACCTACATCTTTGCTATAGCAAACTATTGTATAGTACAATCAATCAATCAATCAATCAATCAATCAATCAATCAATCAATCAATCAATCAATCAATCAATCAATCAATCAAGTTTGTGTCGCACATTTCAGCAACAAGGCAGTTAAAAGTACTTTACAGCATGAAAACACAAAAATAAAAAGTCACAAAAACAACACGCAGTCACCAATTGAGAAACTAGAAACAAACACAACATTTTGAATCATCAATGCACATCAAATATGTTGGTTAATGTTTCATGTATCGCTCTAAACAGGTGAGTTAGTGCGGTCACTATCTCCACTTTACTCCTGTCAGCTTTGAGCTGCCTTCTTGTTTTCCAGATCAACTGTTTTCACTGTAAACAAGCGATCAGCTACTTTTTAAAATGGACAACAAGATCACAAGCCCGTCTGAGATCATCCTTCCTTTGAGATCTAGACTCCTGCAGATCAGCTGAAAAGTGGCCACAAAGAAAGAGGGCCTGAAGTCGAGCCACCAATATTACATTCTGATCAGACTTGGGGGAAAAATATAATCCATAACAATCATGAGGGATAATGTGGGATTGCCGGACGAGTGAGACGTTGTGAATTGATTCAAAACGAAAGTGCACAGAGAGGACAAATAGCATGTTCTTCCAGAGTCCGTCTGATCTGAAAAATACATTAAACAGAAGAATCTGGTGTACACAGTAAGATGGTCCACAAAAAACTTGCTTGTATCTGATGCACTGAATGGGATCATGCTCTCATCCTATTGCTCAGATGAAAGTCCTAACTTATTCCCCTCTTGTTTTGCACTCACAGCTGTATAATCTGGCAGCCTCAAGGCCAGCGATCTATAGATGGATTGGCTTGCACGATGTGAAGAAGAGAAGACCATACTGGATGTCTGTGGTTGTGTGTTTATTGCATAACTTTCATTTTTCAGCTTGGGAAGATGACCTGAAGAAATGGATAGAAACATTTACTTACATCTGAAGCTCCCCTTTCAACTCCACCCAAGTTATAAGTGGACAAAAAAAAAAAAGCTAACAACATAATTTAAGATGAAATTGCTCAGATATTTTCAATATTTTAGTTTTACACTTCACTGTATTTAAGCGACAGTTTTCATTTGGAGGCAAAGAATTCTCTCAGGGACTGAAAAACCTCAGAGTCACGAGCTGATGGATAACTACTGGTAATAAAACATGACCACGTTAGAAAACCGATGTTGTTCCACATCCCTTCTCCCCCGTACAGAAACATTTTCAAAGGACGTATGATCGAACGGCTTAAAAAGTTTCTACATTAAAACCGGTTATGTATAAGTTACTGCAAACACTGTCAAATACAGTAGATCAATTATTATCTGTGTACAATTTCACAAAGCAATGGTGTACAATAATCACGAACATGATTGATAGCAGCTTTAAATGGTTTTGCAGTTATAAGAAAGGCAACGTTGCATTTGTGCTAATAAAAAAAAAAAAATCATCAGCGGTGTTTGGTTTCCAGAGCACAACACAGCTGCATTAAATTTTGCTCCCTGCAGCAAAAACAAATAATATTGTTTTACGCACATTTTCCAAGGAGCAGGATTGATTTCGATTCACATTTGTGGTTATGCACCTGATAATGACTACAAATCCTATTTACCACTGCACAGAGATTTATATCTCTTATATATTTATGTATATATCCTTCCAGTCAGCAGACGACCTCCTCCTCCACCACAACCACCTCTTCGCAGCCATGATGGCACTACGTAAACCTTAATGTGATCAGTTCATAGAAAAAGTGGATTACGCAGAAGTCCAAGGGAGAAGGAGCTGCTCTAATTGACAGCAGTGACTGGAGACAGATCCCAGCAGGAAAGGGAAGCTGATGGAGGAAATGTCAGCCGCATTACGTTGATGTTGACGGAATGCACAGAGGAAAACGTTCCTATGGACGTGAATCAGACCATCTCGACTGTGTGCACGCTCAGGACAACACAGTCGGGGCTCTTTGTTAGTTCAGCACAAACAGCGGGTCGTTCACTTTGGCTGCCAGAAACCACGGCGCCTTTAAAATTTTGTAAGATGGTGGCTCTCACTCAGAGAGTTCAAATAAACCGGTCTTACTCAGATTTTTGTCTTAAGTTCAGCCTCTCCCTGCTCCGTACTTCTTGCACACTGTGTTGTCCACTGAGCACAGCAAATGACTTCATCCTCGCATCCAGGAACACTGATTAGCTACGGGGTTAATGCAGAGTGTAATTAGTTTTAAATAATTTGGTTTGAGAAAATATATAAGTCTTATAAAGCAGTTTATATCTATTATTATCGTTGCGGAGTCAAATACGAGTCTCAGTGGATCGAGTGCTAAATATTGAACCTGAAAGGTAAATGCTTAACATATTGTGGTTCTTTATTTCCAGATGGTTTTATTTGTACAAAATAAGTGTAAAAAGTCCTAATCACATCATTTTTATTGCAGTAGCATCTGATTCGGAAAAAAGATATTAAATGTCAATATGTCTTTCGTGGGAATTTATTCAGAAAAAAATCCCACATGATCTTATATGATTTTTATGTAAATAGTAATAATTGTTGTTGCCGTGGAAATATTGCTAAACAAATAAAAAATGTAAATATTACACTTGAAAAAATGTTTTTATTGTAAGAGCTTTTTTAGCAGTAATCTGTGGCTTCATGTTTTCCTTTGGTGTAAATAGAATGTGACCCATTCATTTCCACATCAGAGATGATGCAGTTTTGTGCCGTTCTTCATGTTGGGAAATGGCTACAAGAAAACAAAAAAAATTACCAGTCCAGATCGACAGCCTGAGCAATAAATAAAACGTTCGAAAGAAGCAAAACTGTGGAAAAAAAAAAACAAAACAAAAAAAAAAAAACTCCTCATGCTCACTATTACATCTGTGATGTTGTGGGTCTGTATCTCCAGTGTACTACATCATGAAATCTCACAGAAAACTAGAATGTATAGTAATTTGTCAAGATTATAGATTAAGGATTCAAAACATACGGTTAAATGAACACACAAATAGCTCACAGACACAAAACGAATCCTGTTCCATTGCTATCTCAGCTAAGACAGGACCACAGACTTTGGATGAGCTAAAGAGGACGTGAAAAATGGAAAGGTCCAGGATTCTTCTCTGAAATGTTGGGAAATTTTACATAAAGCAAAGAAAGTTGGACAAATTTACAATAGTATTTGCATAGTAACAGCTATGAATCCTGGTAGTTTTGTTAAAAACAAGTAGTTTTAAATGTAACGTCTGTTCTTGAATGAGAGGCTAGATTGCTCTAAAGGTTTTAGGAATGAGATTATGCTAATGAAACACTTGATTATTATTTTTTCTCTGGGTTTTTACTCATTCTTACCAGACATGTAAACAAATGTAATCAGTTTATGAGTTTAATAACTAGATTATTTACATCGATGGGAAAACTACATGACTCTGTGACTGATGGCTATTATCACTTAGTAAAAAGGACTGTTCCATCGTTTCGAATGTTAAAAGTTACAGTCCTTAAACAAGGAAAGAGAAAGAGGAAACAAGTGTTATTATTTAAAAAAACCTGATCTTACAAGAAAATAAGCTGACCGATAAGCATTTGTGCATAATTCCACATATGTTAGAGGTAAAGAGGTAACTGTGTCTGCTGAAATCTCACCATCAACAAAACCAGTGCAGATGATTTAATGTCTGCAGAAATGGTGGCCAGAAACAGCCACAAGTGACTACAGTTTGTCAAAATCAAGATGTCCCACATGCTTACTTCTTGCGAACTACATCAACACCACATGCTGTCGCTAGTCCTGGCAGTAAACGCAACACCTGTGACTAAAACAGCCAGAAACCCTGTGGGGACACCTACTGTTCACTAAGAACTTTTTTTTTGTACCTTTAATTTCTTCGAATTGTCTGGTTTGTGTCATCACTTTGCAACGCAGACAGAGCTTGGAGACAGAGGAAGGATGGTCTTTGTTCTTACTGTCTTGGAAGTGAGCACACACATACAGTAAATACCCAGAAACCTTGATGCCTTAATGCTGAGCTGACTGTGTTTTTTATTATTACTTCTTTGTTTCTTTTGTTTTTACCTTTGCACCCACACAGGCTACCTATACAAAGGGGATGATGGAAAAAGAAGTGGAACTGTATAGAAAAGTGTCTTAAGGCTCTCTGACTATCATAAAAAACGGGTGAGTGTTGCACAGCGTAGTTGTCTTGTGGAATTGATTCCACCTTCCTCCTGTGAGGTGCCCAGAGTTTGGCACTTAAACCCCCGGTAACTAGTCAAAACCTCGAATTAATCCGAAATTCTAATTCAAAATTCCAAAAAGCATTGAAGTTGTACAGGATTCTTGTTGCATGGACTAGTTTTACTCTGTAAAAATGTATTTCCCAGCTAAACCAAGACATATGCGCACATAAAGGCTATTATTACTTCTAGTAGTAACTAAAGTTATGTACTGTTTTGCTACACTGGAAACAGAGACTAGAATTTTTATTTATTTATTCATTTTGAATGGTTAGCATGAATATCTGCTGAATTCCTTACTATTTCAGTGGCAGCTCCAGAAAACGTTCATAAGGGTGCCTGGACCGAGCCGGTAAAAATTATAGAAAGGCACAGCTTAAAATAAAAAAAAAGAACAGAGGAAAATTTTTTATTATATCTTCAATATGCATTACATATAGTAAATATTAATTTCTTTTTGTATTTATTTATTTATTGGGTTTTGCATTTCTGTCATCGAAGAAGATGACCATATGAATTTAATTCTCTGACGGGGCCAGCAGTTTTCAAGATGGGGTCACGGCCCGCTGACCCCCCACTTAGTGGCGCCACTGCTACTTATTAGCTTTACCTTAGTTATGTAGCACAATGAAAATATTGTCACCCTCTGATTGGTTATATTTTCTTGAGTCCATCAGAAACAACCCTACGCCTTCAGACAGGCTGTTTCAGGTGCTTTCGTTAGCATGATGTCGAGCTGGTAAATTTGACAACCGTACCAGCTCAGGCAGTGAGGGGAAACAAAGAAAACACACTACAGAATGTGAGAGAGCTCAAAAACGTTAAAGAAAAAGACAGGTAACAGATTAGCGATGTAGCTATTATATCTACGTGTCTTTGTAGCAAGAGACTCTGCGTCGCAACTCTTCCAGCAGTCGGCGTGATGAGGGGAATCCCCTGGCCGGCTGAGTGCCTCCTTTGGCCAACATTATCCAATTAGCGAACCGCAGAGTAACAACTCTGATTGCAGATTACAGCTGGCAGCCTGATGGGACGCGCTGGGGTCTCGCTGCCACTTTCGCTCGTCTCCGTCTCCTCTGAGTGAACGCGGCAGGTAGACAGATGGAGAGCAGCGGCTGAGATAAGACGCACTCAGAGACACGGAGACAAGAGTGTTTGAAAAGTGTCTGAAAGAGAGGCCGCACCGGAGGTAGGAACAATGGATGTCTGAGACATGGAGGGAGGTGGAAGACAAAAAAACAAAACAAACAAACAAACAAAAAAAAACAAAGAAGGTAAAATAAACTAAGCAATTCTTATAAAGACCACATGTTTAAGTTTCTTAAAATAATCACAGGGTGTTTGTTCTTGATGTTTTTCTTTTTCTGCCTTTGCTAAATTCCTGGAGCTCAGTTTGATTGGATGGACATTGTCTAAGCAGCACTTTCCTACTCTTGCCATAAATTTTCAAGCGGTTTTGTGTCTTGGCTTTGACTGGACCATTCTAGCACCTTATCATGTGCTATGAATAAGGTAGTTTTAGTCGTATGTTTGGAGTCGTTTTCATTCTCTCAGTTGAACTTTCACTCCAGTCTTTAACGGCCATTCACAAGTTTTCTTGCAAGTCCATAAAAACATTATGTCTGCAAACTGTTAAGCAGCTGTACAAGCACAAAAACTAAAATAGTAGATTTAATTTTCTGTTGAAAATTCAAGTCCAGGCTGAAATTGCTCTAACTGTAGCAGAAGGCAAAACAGGCATAATTCAGTAGCGTACATCTTTATTGTGTTGTAAAAAAAAAAAAAAAAAAAAACCTTTGGAACCAAAAGTGGGATGGTTCTCCTATTTTTTATTCAGAGACATGTAATTAAGAAAGTAAGAAGTAATATTTGGCATTCTAAGAACTGTAATCTTCTCCATAAACCAACAACTATCATCTCAAATGTCAACCTATTTTCTTTTTGCTACTACCATGTGACCCCACTCTGCCGCTAAATGCACACCCCATTCGCTTTGATGACGGATTGTGATCCCCAACCTGAAGAGATGACCCTGATGAATCAGTTGAACGTCTCTAATGCTTAAACCCAATTCACTTGAACAGGATGCAAGCTGCATTCAGAGCTGAAACGGATCACAAGCAATCAGAGGACCGGAGGAAATTTAGAGAAACGACCAGCTAAAAGGACCCTAATGTAAATGATATGATTATGACGCAGATTATCTGGAGTTCTGTTTCTCACTGATGACTTGGAGAGTCCCAGCCGGTGGCCATGTTAGTTTCATACAAGTGAATATGGACAGCGGTAAAAGTGTAATTATTCAAAATTTCATGGAATGATGACAAAGTAAGGATCAGAGCATGTTTTCGTTAAAGGTTTTCTGTTTTCTACACGCAAAAGTTTATTTCAAAAAACTTTCTGTAGGAGGGAAACATCTCTTGTGCGTTCGATGTGTGCAAATGTGTCAACGTGGCACCTGTGAGACGTGCACTTTCAAGATCAGTGGAAACAAGACAGCAACTGCTGAAAGTAAGTCATAAGGTTTCTGTTTTGCAGTTCGCTGCAAGCTGTAACATAACATCTTTGCTTGAGAACTTTGCTTTTAGACAATATCTGCACATCAGGGAATTGAATTTGGAAATGTTTTTAGACCTCCCTTCTCTCATCTCTCATTAGAAACATGTTGCTAACATTTACATTTAAACTGGGAATAACACTAAGCTTCAAACCAGTTGGATTCATACGAAATGTTACTGTTAACCTTTAATTCACAGCTGTAATTACAGCAAAAGCTTGTTCTATGAAATGCCGGCTCAGGTAAGTTGATAACAAACACACGCCACACTTTTAAGCTCTTTATTTATGATAAGCATTTTCAAAAACCACGTGCTGTGTTTTTTTGTCTTACTTCCCGGTATGTTTCATTTAAAGTTAGTCTATCACATGCGTTGCGTGAGTGTGACAAAAACGTCAACGCATAAGAATTATTCTCTCTGGCACTAAACAAAACCACAGCCAGCGGACTCATCAAGGCTCCACTCCCTTGAGGTTTAGTTAACGAAGGGATTGTTTGGTGTTTGTCTGGTACACAGCTCAATTAGCCTTCCAGAGCTCTTCAATGCATCCTAAATTAACTAAAGACATAAATACATTTGGTCTGGATTCAACCCCAAGCCAGCCATTACGCACCACATGCAGTCCTGAGACTGTAATTGGTGCAACACACACTTGCACAAGCGCACACTCACACTACCTTCATTAGCTCTCATTAACTGGAAAAATGTACCTAGAATGCATTGGGGCCGTCTGGCTCTCTTGTGGGAACCAATCGGATTACACTGCTCTTCCTGGTTGGAAAATGATGTCATCTATCTATCTATCTATCTATCTATCTATCTATCTATCTATCTATCTATCTATCTATCTATCTATCTATCTATCTATCTATCTATCTATCTATGGATGTGATACTGTCTCTCTTCAAAGTCTTCATTCTTTTGCTGCAGACATTTAACTCATCGACATCATGGGGCTCATACCTCTGTGATGGCCGCATTCCATTTCTGTGCTGCGCTGCCATTGTGTGTGCTGGGTCACCGGCACACCTGAGCACCAGCAGAGCCTTTGTGAATGTCATTAGCTGCAGGTGGGTCTTTCTGCAATGACATGTCAAAGTGTGCCGCCAGAGCGTCTGGGGTCATGGGATTTTTTTTTTTTTTTTTTTTTTTTTTTAAAAAGGGGGGGAAAATAAAAAAAAT
>NW_015114190.1:70878-103229 GCF_001443285.1 Poecilia latipinna | reverse complement strand
GTTTTTTTGAAAAAAATGTCAAAAGGGGGCCCCCGAGGGGTTGGGGGGCTGGGGTTTTTTTTTTTTTTTTTTTTTTTTTTTAGAAAGGGGAGGATAATCAAAAAAATTTAAAACACATAAAAACTCTTCTGCTTGTCGTCATTAAAAGAATTCCAACTACTTATTTCTCTCCTGCTTGGACTCGTTCCTCTCTTTCAGCAGATAAAATGATTCATGAGCATTAAATCATTAAGAGAATTTCTAATATTAAACTTCAAAGAAAACCTTTGAAAAAGAAAACCATTAATGTCTTATTATACAGTCTAATCTAATACATTGACAAAAATGATTCTAAATGACCTGCTGTGGTGCAGAATCGAGGAAAACAGAATATTATGAGTTTCACCTAGATAACTGAATTGCACTGGATTGCGTGGGAGAATCTGACATATTTATAAACATCATTTTTCACCCAGGGCTAGATTTGCGACAGACTGGTTGTGATCTTTGACGCATTCGAAACCGCCGGCTTTAGAGCTCAAGTCACCAGAGTGCGAGTCTACCTTAGTGCGTCACAGATGCACTTCCCTTCAGCAATAAAACCTGAATACCTGTCAAAGCAGGATGACCTCATCGCAATCATCGGGCATTCTTCAGCTAAATGAGCATGATGAGACACTCGTCATGGTTGTTTTTGAGTTATAGAATTTCAACATGCTTGTTTTCGTGGAAAAGCAGTGTGAAAATGGACAATTTTGCTCAACATGGCAACAATCTCTCCAATAATTACTTTTCCTAGAAACATTTCTGAACCTTACATTGTTCCATGTAACACAGAATCAAGACATCCCACACTGTGAAAACTGTTGCTATTTATTTATTATTGATATTTTTCATTCTTTCACTGAGCCTCATCCGCAGGATGAAATAACTTCAGGTAAGTTGATAAAAAAAAAAATGCAGTCACTGGGTTGCTCTAATGAGTTTAACTCATATTAGAGAGCAAATTTGTTCATCTATAACATTAGCTTTTTGTTGCTAAGTAGTTAGCGCAAGCTAGTGCTAGCTATATTCAACAGACAGTATAAGAATAAATTTTGCTCCCACAATTCAGTTATAATGTGTTATCCATTTTGTGTAAAATTGCATTTACCAGCTTGTTTTCTCCGATTTTGTTGAGCATTTCGTAGAACTGTTGCTATAAGAGTTGCCTTGCAGCAATCATTTCCTGGCTTTAAACTCTTATTTGGGCCTCTTTTGGGTTTTCCATGTTCCTGTTCCCCCACATCAAAACACGCAAGCGTTGGATTTGCATGTTTTGCAAACCCTTTGACTCCAGGTTTGTCTTCCCGAGTCAAACCCATGACTCAAACCTGGTTGTGTTAAATCTACCCAGCCCTGAATCTGTCCATAGTCTACAAAAAACAATCCAGCAGTTTGCAGAGTGAAGCAAAATAAATGTCCACAGTCATTTCACTCCTAATTTTGATTTTAGCCAGTCAACAGCACTTTATTCAATAGATAAAAATATTCTGCCACATTGTCTCCCTCTTTCTCTGCTTGGCATCTGGAAAGCGCTTCCCTGATCTAACCTGACAGTTGCGTAATACCTTGTAGATGTCCAGAGCCAGCTATGCTATCGACTGTCATTGTGCTTTTTGTGTCACGATGATGTAAAATTTTGCGTAGTTTGTCTTTCAACAGCATGGAAACTTAGGCTGCATTCGATTTTCTTGTTATGGCCTGAATATGCTTTTTTTATGCTCTAATTGGATAGTTTTCAGTGTTCCACTGTATGTGCCTTTTTGTGGACATCATTTTACTGTCAATAGTAAATATATGTGGGTGAGTTTAGCTAAAATCTTAATGTCTAGACATATTCCAGTAATTAGTTACTCCCTTCCTTATAAATATCAGCCTAATTATTCATAATGGGAGAGACAGGGCTTTATGTAATGTCTTTATTAGGATCCCAAGGTATGATGACATAGAAATGTTTAATAAATTGGTAACATTTTTACTGTTGTTTTCAAAAACTCTTCATGTTTCAGTGGATTTACTGAATGTAAATTAATTTGATCTTTAATTTGATTTTTTCAAAACACAAGAATTTGGTTAAAAAAACTTCCTTAATTTACTCCTAAAAAATTTCACAATAAATTTCGTCATATAGATCTGATTATAACAGCAGGAATGTCAAAATTTAGGTAGTGTTTGTCATGGTAATGCCACAATTGATGATCTTGTTAAATGACTTCTGCTGAGGATACATTTGAATATTGGTATAGAGATAAAATTTATTTTGTGCTTAGATATAATGGAAATAACATGTTTTAGGTAAAACTATGATAAAAGTTTTATTTTTATTTTAAGTGAATAGATTTATTTGAGCCACCTTTAGATCTCCAGGGAAAAAGGAAATGAGTGTAAAAAGAAAACACAAGTCCACAATGCAGTACAGTCTAACGACAAATATAGATTTTATTTATCAGACTTGAAATATGTGACTCAACTTTTCCCGCTTTATGTCAGCAAGCATCACCAGCATTTTATTAAATCCCCAAATAATGAATAGTATTTCATGAAAAAACAAAAAAAAAGTCATACCATTTTCAAGGTTCAAAGTTTACATACACTAAACCTATGCCTAGAGGATGTGTACTCTTCTGATTAGAAATGGTCAAACATTCAACTTCTTTGTGTGACATTGTGGAAGATAAACCAAATGTTTAAAGGTGCCATGTTCTTCTTTTGAGTTACATAAAAGTAAAAACATGAATGGAATTTCCATCCTTTATATTCTTCAACAAGTGGTTAATGTAATTTGCTTTTAAATGCTTGTATCTAAAACAGAAAAAACAACAACAACAACAACAAAAAACAAAAACAAGAAAATACTAAATATATTGTTAAAATGATGTGGGGAAAAAAATAATTGTCCTAAAAGAAACAACTGCTGTATCAACATGGGTTCATAGGTCATTCAGAGAATCAGAAGGAATTATTTGTTAAGCAAAACACAAAGACAGATTACAGTTTATAAATTCACTCATGAGTGAAGAAAATAAATTTGGTAATTTTTGGTAATTTCATGGTTACATTATTAAAGCTCTCTTTCTGTGGAGATTTAATTCTACTACTTATAGTTAGATGAATCCAATTAATAACAAATGTATCTAAAGGGTCTTATCAAAACAGATTAAATACAGAAAATTGTAGTCAAAAGAACCCAATAATATAGACAGAAAAAATTCTGTTACGTACATTGTACAAATATTTTTTTTTACCATTTACACAACTTACAATGTACAAATCTTTTTTCAACAACAAAAGGTTTTATATCGCAAAAAGTCCAACCAGTTGAATCCAGAGAACAATTTTCATCATTCTTTCAAAGATGAACGTAATCTTGTGCTACTCTATCCTGACAGTCCCTTAACGCATCCACCTATCAGTTTCCAGCACAAGCCCTTCTCTCTGCTGATTGGCTGAAACAGGACGGAAGTGGCTTGTCAGAACAGCAAAGATGTCCGCGCTCATTTGAAAACCTGTCGTAGCCAACTTTACATTTTGAGCAACACAACCGAGTCGTTTTTATGTTAGCACGGTTGAAGACGTTGTGGCCAAGCCAACTATACAGTAAGGAAAGACGAGGACACCGCGACAAGGGCCTGCTTATTCCTTATTAGCTGGTAAGTGGGTAAACTCCTCCCAGTAAACTCACAGCTAACATGCTAATCTAGCTTTGATGCCATTGAACCTCTATGATGTTTTAGCGTTAGCATGCTATTGTTAGCTTTTTTTTTTACTTTTTACTCTAAGAAGTTAATTGACAAGCAGTGATCTTTGCTTTGGAGTATTTCTCGTTAAAGCTCAGTATGTTGTTTGGTTTTGTGGTGGGGTTTGAAGCGAGACCGTATTAGTATTAAAAGGGTTGAGCAAAAAGCACTGTCATAATAAATGAAAGAGAATAAGGAGATGCTATCAGATTTTTCCTGTTGGTGTCTAATTTAGCTGATTAATGGAACTATTCAGAACTGAATTGCACTGGATTCAGAAACATGAACAACAATTTAGCACAGTTATGGGTAAATTGCAGTTGACATGTTCTGCAATATTCCACAATAGTTTCACTATTGCATTATCTTGCAGTGGTTGTCTACAGGTGCTGGAGCTACAATGAATATGAGATTGTGTTCCTTACAGAAAAAAAAACAAAACAAAAACAGCTTGATCTCAAAACCCTGAAGAATCATCTTGTTCCTCAGATAAGGTCAGATCAAGTAATTGTGAAAAATAAGCTAAAAACAGTTGCCCCCACAAACTGTTTCTCCCCAGAAATAATGCTGAAATCTGGAACTCATGTCGGAAGTCGTGTATGAAGAGACAGCCACGATGATTGCCGCAGGGGATTTGCAGTCGTTTGTCCCTTTTGGCCGCGAGCACTGCAGGAACCACCCGAATGCCTTCAACCTGCAGCTTAGGGAGCTCCAGCCAGCCTCTGAGCTCTGGTCCTCCGACGGTGCTGCCGGGCTGGTGGGGTCCCTGCAGGAAGTCAGTCTGCAGGACAGAGAGAGGGTGAGACAGCACAGCTTTTGCACGTAACTTTTCTTTGAAAAATATATTTCATCTGAAACATGCAGTGGCTTCTTTCCATCATCAGGAATCTTGGCAGCTCAGGAAAGGTTGCACAGGAGTCAAAGAGGATGAGGCTGAGTTTGAGGAAGAACTTTATACTGCGGGAAACATGGCTGTTTGGAGCCAGGGGAGTCGTACACAAGCCTCCAGTGTGTACAAGGCCTTCACTGTGGACGGCCCAGTGCAGCAGGTGGGTTATAGGAAAAACAAGATTCCTGTTTTTGATGTTTTTCAGGAAAGTGTAAAAGTGTTTTAGCTTCACCATCATGTTCTGCAAAATATTGATGCTAATTATGTTTTTCATTGTTTGTTTTCATCAAAACTGGTCTCAAATATCTTTTTTTAAACATAGTAGAACATGATGATTTCTCTGTACTTGCTGACTGTCTTCTACTTCATGCAGGCTTTATGGTGCAACTTTGCTGTTCCTCAGAACAACAATGACGGTACAGTAAAATTAAGCTTTTACTAAAAGGCTAACCTGTTGCAATAAATCAATTAATTGTAGAAAAAATTTAAAAGAACTTGATAATTTCCAATTGCATGATTGTTTTTCTCATGTCGCTCTCTCTTTATTTATTGATCTTAGACAGGGTATACTTATGCCATTATCTGGTTAACAATAATCTCAAAGTGACCATATTATTGTTTATTGCAATAATTTCTGGGACAATTTATTCTTCAGCAAAATGTGTTATCTTGACAGGCCTATGCTAAACTTTCTGTGATTTTTCCTTTACTTTTGTTCTCGGTCTATTTATGCTGAAAGAATTTGATTATTTTCTTTTTCAGCCGAAGAAGTGGAGCAAACGGTGTGTATTGTCCAGAGTAGCTGCATTAACGTACACACTGTGACGGGCAAAGATTTCATCTCACCGCTACCTTTCCAGGTGAGGGAGAAAATAAACAGACACAACTTGATAAGCTTCCTTGTGCTAGATTCTTAGTTTTACCACTAAATTAATCTATAATATTCTCCAAGACTGTGCTAAAAAGTAATAATTGGAAAAAGAGATTTATCAGTGGAAATTAGCCAAGTGAATGTAAATGTAAAGTCCATGAATGTTTGCCTGATTTTATGTTTACATTATTTTTCTATAAGCTTGTCAGTGAACGGCTTTGTTTCTCATCCGTCTCATATTGTCTGTTTTAGGTTTCAAACGTTTGGGCGACCAAGTTTGGACTTTTGCTGGAAAGGAAAAACGCAGCGAATGACACACAGCTGAATCCTCCTGGGTAAGATGATAAAACCCATCAGCACTTGGACATACAAGCTCAAGGTAGATGTCTAAACCTGAACTAGTGCTTCCTCATTAAATTCCTGTGTATTTTCTTTACAGAGAACCTCTTCCAACAGTGTTCAGCATGCTGCATCCTTTAGATGAAATTGCACCCATTGTGTACAAACCTTCAGGTACAGCACAGATTTGTTTGTTGGGCTCTTTCCACCTGTCTGAGTGTTTATTGACCAAACTGATATTGGGCTTCTTCTTATGCCTTTGCAGGTCTGTTTGAAGGCTCCCGGGTGCAGTATGTGTCTGACTCCAACATGAAGATGGTGTTCACCTGCTGCCAGCCCTCTATAGTTGTATCATATGATACCATACAAGGAACGCACACAGTGTGGGCCCTGCGGAAAGTCACACATGATGTGAGTGACCTCACATTCAGGCTAAAAATTAAGAAAAGAAAAAAATCCTGAACAAAAATGTGTGCTTTGTCTGACCCCTGACCTCTTTCTCAGGAGCGTTCCACGGTCCTGCGGTGTCCGACAGAACCAGCTGGGACGCCGTTGGGTTTGATGACTTCAGGTTTTCTAGCATCTCATTTACGTAACGCCTCCCATCTTGACTCACCTGGAGGAAGTGGAGGAAGTGGAGGGCAGGGTTCTGCAGCGGGAATAAGGTAATAGATAAAAAGAGAAATTCCTGCTTTCCTTCATTTTATTTTATTTTTAAGAAACTGGAATTTATGCTTCAGTCTTGCAGAACTTATCTCCTGCTGGTTCACTTCTAAAATCTGTTGTTATATATTGTGGACGGGCCTGTCCAATCATTTCAAAACGTCAGACTATTTGTTGCTTAGACATTGGTTATGCTGTTATTTGCTAAATGGCATTTTAGCTGTTAGTCAAATGGGATCTAAAACGTAATCAATGCTTTTGAACTCGGATAAAAAAAAATAGTTCTTTCACAGTTAGAAGTTAAACACTTTGTGCTGCGTTTGGCTTCATAATTCACCATCAAACAGGGTTTTGGTAAGAAATGTAAGAATTTTCAAGGCTCCTTTAAAATTTATTAAATTCAACACTTAAGTTATTATATAATAATTACTTAAGAGAATAACTTGCCTTTTTGCTCATATTTAGGTTAGCTAAACATTTTACCTATATCTTTGAATCCAGTTCTTTTTACACAAAAAGTTTGTCTATTGCTAGTCATAAATAGCATTTTAGTGAAAATGATAGTTACCCAGTTTTTCAAAGATATTTGTTTAAGAGACAGTTTCATGTCTGGCCAGGTAGGTTTATTACTGCTCGTCATAACAAGCTTTGCAGTTTTACTTGGAGTGGTAATACTGAAATTCCTCAAAGTTTGCTCAAAACTATAAATAAAAACTCTAAGAAGTAGTTGTCCCACCCTGTCTTTTGTCTTCTTCCTTCAGTTCTGCGTTCAGCTCTCCTCTGCACTACAGCGCTCTGCACAGTCACCCGAGCAGGATCATGACCTCCTCACCGGGAGTTCACTCTCGAGTTCATTCTCCAAGTATATCCAACATGGCCGCCTTAAGGTGGGAGTGAGTGTAAGCCACAGCTTTATCACTCCACTTTGGGACATGAAAAGGGTAAAATGTCTCTGCTCTCTCTCGCTCTCTTCCTGCGTCCATCCTAGTCGCGCCCACTCTCCTGGCATGGCTGCTCCGTCCTTTTCTGGCGCGTCTCGTTTCAACACGTCCTTCCACAGCCCGTCCCCCAGGGGGCACCACGGCTTGTTGCCGTCTCCTAACGGCACCGCCAACGACAGCGTGGCGATGCCGGAGATGGAGCCGATCATACCGGACCTCTGCGTGGAGCAGCTGTGGAGTGAGGCGGTCTCCGCTGGCTGTCACAGGTATTAAACCACGGAGAGCCGTGTTGGACACAGACCCAGAGACGTCCTGGGATTTAGATATTACACAGATTAGTTCTGTGTCGAAATAAATTTATCTTTAAATTCCAGTTGAATGCTTTTTAAAAAATATTCTGTCATGTTAAGCTACTCTGATTTGTCATCTTAGAAACTGGGGTTGCTCTACTGTGTGACAAAAAGATACCCCAATAAAAATAAAAACAATATATTTTACTAATGAAATTGTCAATGTCTGTGTTATAATATTCTAATGATTTTATTCATTTTCATATTTTATGTTTGAATATTATTTTCTGTGGATCACTTAAGCAAAATGTTAAAGTTTTTCTGGGAATAGTGAATATGACAAAGTTGTACAAAACACCTAAAAACTATTTATTACACATTCTGTCATGCTGTTTCAGTTTTGTGTCCCTCAGTGTTTTACTAGTGCTGATTTCTTGCATTTTTCAGGGAGATGAGCAGCCAAGCTTCTAAAGTGTTTCTGACTTCTGACCTGTGTGAGAACCATTATCTCTGCTTCCTGGTGGAATCACATCAACACCTGAGGTAAGCAAATATTCACTACTTCTGCAATTTTTGGCTTTTATTTATCAATGCCTTTTATTTTGCCATTGATGATTATTGCATAAGAAGCGACAAAAACATTTTTGTTTTTCCAACTTGGAATGAATCCATGTCCTTTACAGCTGCTCCCTTGTTTTTTTTTCTGTACAATCTGACACCACATTGGCTGCCACATCAAGTTTAATTAGCAAGCCTTAAACTTGAAGTTTATACCATTTATACTCTTCAGAATTATTGATGCAGCTTATAGATCTAGTTACGTCACTCTTAGTGAGTTTTTTATTTAACCTTTAACTTTTATAAAAAAAAAACAAAAAAAAAAACATTGAAATTAAGATCCTCTTTTTCAAAAGAGTTTTGGCCAAGAGGCAGCAAAAATACAACACAGAAAAATAAACAATTAAATGAAAATGTTGGAATAGCAGGAAGTGAAAAGTACTTTTATGTAAGGAAAAAAAAGTTCTGGTATCAAATAAGCTTTCTCTGTGTAGTACTATATACTAGTGTGGTGTTCGCATGTCAGACACGACCAGCCTTTGACATGGGCCATATAGGCGGTTGCCAAGAGCAACAACTGCTGCTGCGACAACTCCAAACCACACACACACACAAAAATAAAGTAATGGGGAATTAAACGACTGCATAAATGTGCATTTGTTGAACATCTTTGCTGCAATGATTAATAATTTATCATTATGGCAGCAATATATTTTGTAATTCTTATTTTATTTTTTATTTAATTTTTTAAAATGGTGCAGAAAAAGCTTTGATTAAATAATTCAGAAACTAAACTGAGACTCTCTCTTTCTCTCTCTCAAAAAACAACAACAAGAAAACAGCTGATGTAGCAGGATGCAACCCCTAAAACTTTCTTGATCTTGATATGGAAGTAATTTATAACATTTTTTAGGTGGATTGACTATCATTATCTGGAATCTGTGTTTGCAGTGAACCAAAAGCACAAAAACAAACACTGGTATATTGTACATCACTTTTTTTGTCCGTATATTTGGCTTTGAGTCTGTACTTACATTTCTAATTTGCCAAACCCTGTTGTATTTTTATTAATTTTAGTTTGAATTTCAAGAGTTTCTCTATCCAGTAAAGATCTGATCATGTCTTTATTTAAAGCTCTACAACGAAGAAGGCGCAATAACAGTGTAGTTGACGGATGCTGTCTGAATCCTACCAAACAATTGGGTCAACATTAAAGAGCCATTAGAGCAATGAGAATTGATTATCTCTACAAAGCAAATTTAATCTAGAATGTTTTTCTGTGCTTTTCCTTCTTCCTTTTCCCTTCCCTATCATATTAAACGGTGAAATGTGCACTTACAAATGGCTGTGTTTTTGTTCCTACAGATGCGTGAAGTTTATAGAGAGCAATGATGCCACTCAGCTCATCTTCCCCTCCGTCACAACCATTCCTGCAAAAGATGCTGCTCCTCTGCAGGTATTCATGGCATCCCAGTACAACCAGTTCCAAAACATTTTCCTATCAGAAAGGGAAGCGGCGTGTTCTAATCCCTAAATAAATTTACTTCTTTTGTCCCCTTTTTAATGTAAAGATGGAAGTTAATTGGTTATATGAAAAAAGAAATAAATTATATTGATTTTACCATTTTGGTATCTTATTAATTTCCATTTTTATGTTTAAAAAAAACATAAAAAATGTTTATAGGTCCATTTTATCTAGACTTTGATCCATGTGTATATTTTTTGAGTTTAGTATAAAACCCATTTAATTTTAGATAATTTTATTACAATTTAAATATTTGTATACTGAAATATCTTATTTAACTATTAATTCATTTTCTCTGCTTTCTGCCCTAAAATGTGTCTAAAATATTCTGAACTTTGGAGCACTGTGGAGGGAAAAAAACCACAAATGGCAAGTTTTTAGTTCTGCTTTGTTTTTTGAAAAGTCTCATTTGTATGATGTTTTTGCTCTCCAGAATATAGATACCATGTTGGTTCTGGAGGCTTGTGGCAGTCTAGTTATTTACACAGGAATCACAAGGGTAAGGACAACATGGGGACAGGTTGATAACTGCATTAACACTCAGCTGCCTCACATACCGTTAGTGTTAACTTATTCAATAGAGTATTTTAGTGATGCAGTCCTGAATCGGCTTCCTTTATGCTCCTGCAGGTCAGTAAGGTGCATCTCCCCAGTCCGTTGTCTCACTCCATCAGCCTGACCAATCAACTCCCTTATCTCAGCACACCGGTGGAGACAGTCAGTACACCTGCTAATGCAGGCAGCAGGCACATCCACAGGCTTAATGAGGTAAAAGAATGTGGCGTTAATGCACTCCACTCGACGCACTGACGATGTATTATTCAGACTAGAAGTAGGAAACAGTTGCGTTTATTCCACAAAGTTATATGTTGAGTTGTCTTTTTAACTTGAATATTCATATTATGTACATATTTTAAATTGTCAAATTTGACAGAAGTACTCTACAGTTAATGTTTTTACATTTATTGCAAATTTTCCTGTCCATGTTTGAATACCGTAATTTCCAGACTGTAAGTCGCTACTTTTCTCACGTGCTTTGAACGCTGCAGCAACAATGTTTTTTCTGAGGCTGTTTAATTCAAATGCTAAAGAATGCGACTTTAGTAGTTTTAGGTTGATGAAGCTGGTAATCAAGGAGTTTTCCTGGTAGGCTGCTGTATTAATTTTACTTTTTCATGTTGTCATGTTACAGATACTATTCAGGAAAGAGTATGTATTGTATGTACTTGTAGTTAGTGGTATGTATTTCATTAAATTAAAAAAAAAAAAAATCTCTGTGTAAGTATCTCATGTTACAGTGTGGACACCTTGCAGCTTGTAGATAGGTATATGCATGTTTTTTTGTGTTTTTTTTCTTCTTAAAACTTACAGGTGCAGCTTAATAGTTCGGAAATTGCGGTATTTTAGTATTTCAGGCATATTTCTTCTTGTCTTCTTGTCATCTTACCTGATTTTTAAAAAAATAATTAATGCATTGTTTTATTCCTTGTTTAAGGATGCAATGCCCTCTCCAGTGTCGGAGCTGAAGAGTCTAAACATTAAACAGCAGGAAGCTTCTTTCTTTGAAGACTTCTCGTTTCAACAAGCCACACCTTTCATCCTCTCTTTGCGGGACCCTGTGTGCAACCGGGTCACTCTGGTAGGTTGATTTTTTTTATTTGTTTTTTATTTTTTATTTTTTTGAAACAGTTCAGACATTTTACCGCTCTGTTCATACATTTCCAATGCTAACGCCACACATTTATTCCTTTCCTCGGTAAAGTACTTAATATCAAATCATAACTAAATCCTTATCACCTTTTTACAGCATGAAATTGAATTTATTTGAAAATAATTTTTAGCACATTGAAATTAAATAAAAAAATCTTAAGTTCATTACATTTTTTCATGGATTGTCTATATATATATATATATATATATATATATATATATATAAAAATAAAAATCAGTTCCATAAATGATGTTAAGCAGGGAACTGCTTCTAAATTACAATCTACATAGTAAAGAGAGGAATGGAAACTTTCCCCAAAGAACCTTCAGCTGGAGCTCCAGTTCTGGTCCAACGCTGCAGAAGTTTCTGGCTTCAAGTAAATCTGTTGTTTCTGTTTTCCAAAAACACTTATTTTCACCAAGTGTATGCGTTCCACTTCTAGACAATCATTCATTTCACAAATCAATTTATATTTCTATTTACCTCAGGTTTTTTTTTTTGTGCTGAGGGATTCCATCTCCTGATAGAAACCAGTTGGCCTTTGCACAGAGTATCTTTTTCATTATGCAACAGAAAAAGCAAAGGTAGAGATAATCTAATAGAGGCTGGACAAATTCAATTTACCTGCTTTAGTTGGAGTTTACAGTTGTATAGATTGGAGAATTGCACTGCTGAAAGTGTCTTATTAAACACCTCATCTGTTTCCCCAACATCTGTGTGGAATTGGAGTTGTAATGTGAATTTTTGTGCTATTTCTCTTTATTTCTAGGAGCTAAGCAGTGGCGTGATGCTGAGGATCTGTATCCCAGAGATAGCTACCTCTGAGCTGGGTAAGACACTCTTGATTTAGCACAGGCAACAAAAACAAGGTGGTGTTGTCTAATTAAGCAATGTGTTAATAAATTATTTACTTTCTTTCTTTTTACTCGCCCCATTGCTGCCCAGACAAATGGAGACAGAAATGACTGAGTCAGAGCAGTCAAGCGCTTCAGAATTAGGTTTGCGAGCTGCTCTATGCTTCACAGTGACGTAAAATCTTTTATACTGGAGGATGCCATTACAAAGCAGGCGCGCACGCACACACACACACACACACACACACACACACACACACACACACACACACACACAGACTGACTGACGCTTCTTAATGGTTATAATTAATCCGCCACGTCAATGTTCTCTGCAGCTTGGGGAGAAAAAATTTAAATAAAAAAATCACATGGACATCTCCAACCTAACTTGTTCTCATAATTTTTTTTTGATTATTTATTTTTAAAAATAATAAAGACATCAGAAATATTTCATCGAGAATGATTAAGTTTTCCTCTCTCACCTCCATTATTATATTACATCCAAAACGCTGATAGAGGTACTGAAATGTGTTGGTATTTATCAAGACGGTGAAGCAGGAGTTACATTTTCATGACGTGTTCATTTTGTATGTTCCAATTAGGAGAAATACTCTTTTTGTAGGTAATAAAGCAACATTAATTAGAATACTGAAAAAAGTAATAATTTTAAGTTAATACAACATCTTTTAGTTTTTGATTTAATTATTTTTTTTGTTTTGTGGCGGGTATCCAGTTAAGTTCAAACTGGAGGAAAAAAAATCTCTTAATTTATAATGAATATAGAAGTACTCTAATCCTGCGTTGTGCACAGCCTAATAGCTCAGAGTCGGCTCGCTAGTGGGGTTGTTTACCAGTCTGTCCCTAACATGACTTGTGTGTACAGTTAAACACCTAATTATACTTTTTGATGTTAATTATCGCATGAAACAATTTATTCTTTGGACCCCAACACCTTTGGGAATTATCTACTTTTAGGTCATCTAATTTGTAGAGTTGGAAATAAAGCATGAGAATGAATTGCTTCTCTGCGATCATTTATCTATTGGATTTTTCTTTTACGTCTATTTGATGTAGCAGGATTTTTTCTCTCAGGAAAAGCTAATGCTTGAATGCTGTTCTGTTTTGGAGTTTTTGAGCAGTTGCTTTCTAAAATAAAAAGCATCTTCGTCATAATTGACAGCTGAGGATGGAGGACCAAGATGAAATCTGCTGCTGTGTAATAAGAGGCTCTGTCATTCTGACCTTTCTGCTTTGCTTTAATGGTGTCTGTTTCTTTTCTCTGCTTTTGAAAATGACCTGCAAAGAAAGAGCAATCAGATTTTTTTTTATTGTTTTTGTCATTTCATAAGTTATTTGATAATTCTGTATGGTATAATACGATTCATAAGGCACAATTGGTTACAACCTTTACGAGACATTTACATGAATAATTTTGCTTTTATCCTGAGGGAGGTGATAAATCAGGGAAATTGACAGTTTTACTTGGTAATACAGCTTCGACCTAAAAGTATTAATCCCTGCCATATCTTAATGTCTAAGAACTAAGGTAATGTAGCTCTAATGCATTATCTGACCAGTTAAACTGGGGATTAGCTTTGTCATCTTCCACTATCTAAATCTTATCTGTCCTGTGGGAGCTCTGGTTTTTACTGTAAACCAAAATGGTAATTTATTTCTGTTTTCAGCTATAATTAATTCCCACTGTGTCAGCTGTGTTTGAAGACGACTTTATCTTCCTTTTGTTTCTTGCCTGTTCCTTGTTCCTGCACCGTTTCCTATTATTTAGTAATCGATCGAACGGACGAGGCGTTCTTCTAATGAAATGGCATTTATCCACTTCCTTTTCGACCTTTCTGACTTCGGACGACCAATTAAGACAGCCTAGTGATGCTGATTAGGAATCTGATTGGTCAGACACAGCAACATCAATTAATGTGCTACTGTTTTTTTTTTTTCTTCTCCCTTTTCTTTTTTGACATTTGTTAAAAAGCATCAGCCACATATTGTCATGATAAAATGGATATCACACAAGGAAAGAGCTCTTGCTTTAAATAAATGAAGCTAGGATTATTATTATAATTGTTATGTTCAAGGTAATGATCAGAGGAGGATAAATGCATTCAATTTAATTTTTTTTTTGTAAAATATCTTTATAAAAACTGTAGTTTTAATAAATCCAGTCACCTGGTTGGCCTCTTGCATGACTCAACCTGAAGTTCTGTGGGGTTTAGGACGCAATTCAATTGAAACTCTAGAAAAAAATGTTTTTTCATTTTGTTTTGTTGCAGTGAGGAAGTGCCTTCAAGCAATTCGGTTCATCCTGCCCAAAGACGTTGCCATGAAGGTTTGTTAAAGTGGGGATGTTGAAACCCAGATTTGATGGAGTTGAGAGTGCACAGCTAAATAAATCTGAAACATTAATATTCACATTAAACTTTTTCATTATTGTTTTAATTAAGTCATGACTGACAGATTCTTCCTATGCTGATAGAACTATTACCACAACCTTACCAAATGTTTCCTTAAACTTTTTTTCCCCATTTAAACTTTATTATTATGATTTTTAGTTTTTACCATGTAGAAACTACCTCTACTTTAGTAAATAATGACGTGAATATATTTAATTAGGTTGCATCTACATTAAAACTTGCCATAGATTATAGATTACTTATTTCTCTGCAGAACAAAAATGTTATCTCTGTTCAACTTCATATCGAACCTTTAAAAGTACAGATCTTGGTACGATAATTAGGTCATGAGAGAAATTAGATTTTTCTCATAAAATATGCAGGTTCTGGTGAAGTGGTACAACATCTACAACGCCCCCGGCGGTCCCAGCACTCATGCAGAGTGGAGCCAATTCGTCACCTGTTTCATGACGCTGATGGGCTACAACACAGAGCGCCTGGCCTGGACTCGACACGTGAGTCAGCTGTTTGATTCTTCTCTTCCAATTTTCAGTGAGGTTCGGTGCATCTTCAAAAAACACTGATGGTTACACCTTCATAATCAGATCCGACTGTTGAGAAAGTTCTCAGCTGACTAAAATATGTAACGTCTTCAAAACGTTTTGTTTTTTTTTTGTTTGTTTTTTTTATCAAACAAAAATATTCCTTCAGTTGATCATTTTCTTGTTTTCGTTTTTCTTTTTTCCTTCTTAAGCTGCAGTTTGAAGTCCCACTCTCTCCAGTTATTGCTGCCAAGAAGGCTCGTCCTTCTGATGGAGGCTCTGATGAGGTATGCAAGATGCATAATGTGAACAACGATAACAAATATATGTATCTGTGGAGGGGAAAAAAACAACTATTCATCAGGAGTCCTGTTTGTTATATTGAGAAACATAACCAAGATGTATTTTTGAGAACATTCATAGAAGATCTACTCAGATTTGCTGGCCGTTCTATTTGCATTTCTGCCATTTAAGAAGTCCATTCAAATATATTAAATCCTTTCAACCAAAAGCGAGCCTCATCCAGTTTTTAAACTTTTGCTCACAGAGAGAATTGGTGCAGTTTATATGAAGTTGCAGAGAATATAATTGGTCCTCTGCTCTACATTCACACACAATTTTGCTTGCGTGTGAATAAAGACCTCCAGAGTGGACGTTCACTCTGTCCTTCCTTCAAGTGCCTGACCTGCACTTTAATTATATAAAGGAAAGATGAAACAAATCGCTCCTCTGCGAGTTGGCCTTCGAGGGTTTTCTTAAAATGTGTCTCATTAAAGGGGATTTCTTAGCTAATCCGTGTTTGTGTGTTTTTCTCATTAAAGCAAACACGTCTGGAAAATGTCAATCAGCTGCAGGCTCAGTGTGCTGCTTTATTTTTGACCCGAGGAAAGATGTGTCAGATTTTACTTAAGCTACTGTGTTGTTAATTTTAGTTGAGAATAACCCCTGCTGTAACCTGCATATAATGATATACAGTGCCTCCAGAAAGTATTCACACCCCTTCACCCTTTCAACAGACTTGCGTTACTTGGTTTAAAGCCATTTTGAAAATTGTTGAAAAACAAAACCAATAATAACTGGCCCACAACAGCAATGCGAGAACATGTTTTCATACCACTTAGTTCAGATTTTTTTCTTTATTTTCAGGCCATTTTGTAGGAAAGTACAAATCTGCGGAAGGAGACTCTTAAATTTGACATCACTGTCTTAAAAAGCACTGATGTCTCTATTTCTTAGAAATTAAACCTGGATCTCAAAGCCTAACCAAGCTGAATCCCAGTACAAGATCAAAACAAACATTTCTGTAAAATATTTACCTGAGATGTAATTTTTTTTTTTGTTTGAACCCAAGTAATGGAGAGAAATATACAATTTTCTTTGTTTGTTTTGCTGATGATAGAGCCAAACAACGCGTAAATGTCAGTGATTTTGGATTTCCGACTAGAAGGCCCTCAGTTTGGGTGTGATGCAAGAAACCACGTTTCCCTCCAGCATGGATGGTCATACAGATTTTGAACAAATATTGCAAAAAACATTTTTGTGCCTCTGGTAAGGCACAGACCCACTGGTGGATGGGAAAGATTGCTACATCAGAACTTAATCGGCTAATGTCTTTCCATCTACCCCTTTAGTGCATCAACTCTCTTTCAGAAGAGCCAAAGACCACTTCAAGCGAGCGAAAAAAACATTTTGAATTTTTCTGTTTCCTACAACCTTTTCTAATGAGACACTTCAAAATGTGCTTAAAGAAACATTGATAGAAATATGGCCAGTGCCAGCTCAGAGACAACTTTAGTATCTCTGAAAAGACCTGAGATAATATCTGTTAATGTTGTCCGTTGAACTTCACTGAACATGTTCAAGTTGAGTGAAAACAGGTTTCCTTTCCATCATTAAGCTCTGCTCTGATTGTTTCAGGATATGTCTGAAGTTGGAAAAAGTGTGTTTGAGTGTATTTAAGGCATTTTATAACGGAAGGTACATCTAACCCATACAGGCATAGCTTGTTAGTGAAACTATGTAGTTCACTAAGAGGTGCTGCTGGTTAAAACATGTGGCTCATTGGCATTATTTCTGGATTATGCTGTAAATCTGACTTTAGTACTTTTTTTTTTAATTTATTTATGTTTTACCCCTCTAGAATTGAAGGAACTCACTAAGTGTCATTATAATGTTATCATTTTTAGCATTTGAATCTAGTTGTGGTTATGGTTGCAATAATCCAACTTCAGACTGGCATTGATCTATAATCCTGGTTTTGTAGGACTGGGACTACCTGTTGGCATCTCACTATCAGCGTCAGATAAATTCTCAGCCCGTCTGTGGATCAGTGGACCCAAACAATGTTCCTGCCGCAGAAAAAGAGGACCCGTTTTCTGTACGTAACCCAGTCTGCTTTATTCCATATTGAACCCATGCTTTTTAGATTTTACAACATATAAAGATCAATGAAAGTAAAAGATTTTTCTGCCTCTTCAAAGAGGTAGTGCTTGTTATTCTCCACATCCATTTTTGTTGCCTCTCTTGTTCTTTCTGCATCTTTGTATACATCATGTGCGTCTGACTTGAAGAGCTTTGTAAGTTACTAATATTGATTTTGCAGAAAGGAGGGAATTGGAGTGTATATTTTAAATGGCAGACGGATGTAAATGTTGTTTTGAGTTGCTGGAAAACGTTTAAACGCAATACTTTCTCATTTCTTTAAAGTTTATTTATGTGGTGCCAACTCACAACTAATGTATCTCGTGGTGTATACAACACAGGTTTAATTCATATTCAGTTATATAGAACAATATGTTCCCCAAATGTGCTTCAAATCATTTCAATTCCAGATTCAGTTCAGATTTTTTTTTGAATGGCTGTTTTCAACCTTTTTTTTTTTTTTTTTTTTCTTCCTTTCCAACACCAGGCGGATTCTCCCTCCAGCTCATCTTTGAAACTTGAGAGTTCGGCTCCTCTGTTCCCTCACATTCCCGCCCTTTTCGGTGTCCTCCATCTGCTCTACCAGGAGCTGCAGCTGGACGAGCTGCACAGGGCAAGAGCTTCATCACTGGTGTGTCTGCTGCAGCAGTTGGCCAGGTAGCCGCCATTTTATTTATTTTCCATTTTTAAGTTCTGTTAGTCATTAAGCTGCCTTTCTATAATAAAACAATGTTGGCAGACAGACACGAGGCGCGTACAATTATCACTACAAACAGCCTGTTGAACATTCTCATAAACTACATTGAACCTTCGCACACAGAAGGAAATGGGGAATGCAACTCATTGTTTTCAGTGAAACTTTGTGTGTAATCCAAGGCCCTTCAGTGGTTTGTGTGTTGGGAAATAAACTTTAACAGATTGTCAAGTGACTGCTGTTATTGGTGACCATGACAATAAAAGAATAAGAGGAGTGGGAGAGTGAAGAGCTCTTTAGAGTAATTGTTCTACATTGTTAGTATGTGGGTTGTATTTAAGTATGCTGACATTTTTTATGCTTTCTGTTCTTTATTAACAGGCAAAGCAAATGATAACTGATTGCTTTGTCATAATTTTAAAAATAGTTTATCCTCTTTGTTTGAGTTGAATTGTTTTGCCATCTGTCGTTTTTTAATATTGTCGCATTCACAGTAATTTCATCAGTTTGTATCCCATCCTCAGCCTCACTTTCCTCTGGAAATGCAACATTTCATTAAGGCAGTTTGATAAATGAACGAGGAGACGGGCTGTTGTAAAACAGAAATGTTTTTATTAGTTTGTAAACACTTTGAGTCCATAGATAGATTCTGCCATAAAGATTGTTTTCTTGATACAAATTCTGCCAGTCAAGGAAGGAAGTTTCAGTATTCAGATGAACTTTTCACAGCCCAGGACAAATTTACTCAGAGGGCTTCTAGTTTTATTTTGAAACTAATATATTCAGAATCATGTTGTGAATCATGCGTTTGGCCCAAATTGTCTAAATATCCATTAGCGGTAAGTTTGGGAGAGGGGCAGATTGTTCTGCTATAATAAACTTTGAGTGGAAATACCCCCAGTTTCATGGTGGTAACTCCAAAAAATGCAAGAACTATGTCACGTGATTGCTTTTGTTTAAAACACAAAAGTAGCAACTATTATCACTGTTAATAAAATAATCTAACATTAATTTTTTATGGGTGTAATACAACTATCTATAATGTTTTTATTTTATTTTAAATGCAGACCAATTAAAAATGCTATACACCTGCAAAATTTAGTTACACTTTTCAAGTTCTTTTGGTCAGAATATTGAAGTTGAAGGGTAGAGTAGGTTTTCACTTTAAACTGTTGTCATGTTGAATCTGGGATGGAGGGATAAGGAGGACAATTTTATTTTTTAGTCTAATTAGGGCTTTACCTATCTAAATATAGGGTGTCCCATACAGTGAAGAAGACATTTTTAAATGTTCCTTGAAAAAAGACTGTTGCCTGCCATTGAGCTCTTGGTTTGCAGGTCAATAGCAGTGGTTCATGGTTCTTAATTACTTTTGCTCCATCTTGCGGCAATTGCAGCCCTAAACTAGTTAAATGTCACAGAAGCTATTTGAGAATGTCGGGATATTTCTAGAATAGCTCTAATGACTTTTCAGTTTATTGCCTTGGTGTGCAGCAGCAGACACTAGTAAAAAAAAAACTACCGCAAGGTAGACATGATCTTCTAAGCTATGAATTATTAATAATGGAAATGGTCCTTTGCTTTAATCAAAGGGAAATGACAGAATCCAAGCTGCCCAGCTTTTACTCTTTGTTTTTGCTCATTTAATGTTTCAGATCATTAAACAAAGGTAATTTGAGTAAATACAAACATTTTAGGGGAAACAAGCTGCCCAAACCAAATTAGCACAACATAAATATATTTCAATTTTCTACCCACACC
The DNA here is from genome assembly GCF_001443285.1 of Poecilia latipinna. Lineage (NCBI taxonomy): Eukaryota > Metazoa > Chordata > Actinopteri > Cyprinodontiformes > Poeciliidae > Poecilia > Poecilia latipinna. Next base: position 83,004 of record NW_015114190.1, on the reverse strand, counting down.
TGACCTAAAATCTGTCTGACAACATGAAGAAGGCTAAAATGTCTGAAAGCGACACATCGAGCCTGAAGAAATTCAAGATCAGCTGAGAAACAAAGTCATAGTTTTGGTCTGCAAAAGGTTACAAAGGCATTTTTAAGGCTTTGTTTTTCCAGTCAACCACTGCTTTCCTACACAAATCCCATTTGATTCTCATCTTTCTTCACTACTCTATCTGGGCTCTCTCCCATTGACTTTGATTTCCCAAGTTGAATTTTGACCTGGCCAATCAGTGAACAGAAGGAAAAGTTGTGAACGACGATGTTTATTTTCTGCGCTGTTATAAAATAGAAGTCTGCCTGTAGTTTTTAGTAATGACAGTGGAGGAAGTAAATATTCGTTTGTCAATAGCCGAGAGTCCAGGTCTGGTTTTCACCAGGCTGACATTGTAAGCACAATTATCTAAAAATGGACAAAACTGCAAACAGTGGTCAACAATGCATGTAGGGGTTTGCAAAAAAGAAATCCAGAACGTTATCTAAGATACTAACGCTGAGCAAAAAAAGGAAAAGGAGACTGAATGGCAGATATCAGGGGGGCAAATACTTTTCCTCTGCACTCTATTTATGTGATTCATTGTTTGTTTGCAGAGACCTGCAGCTGGAGGAATATGTTGATCTGTACTGGAGAGACTACCCTTCATTAATTAGCTGCTTTACAGAGAGCTGCATCATAGACCAGGGTAAGAGACTGAATGGGTTAATGTGATATTCAGGCAGGAAATGCACAAGACATGTAATTGTAAAGCCAAAAAAAAAAAAAAAAAAGGTTCTGATGCTCATAAAAGCCTAGAGAGCTCTTTGTATTTGTCCAGGTAATTCCAGTATAAGCATATTATTTCAACTAAAGTTTAAATTTCATTACTTCTCTGGTAATTGTTGTTTACCAGCAGTGACTGAACTTTTTACTTCTTCCCCGTTGTCTTGACCTTTGACTGGCCCACTCTTTGTTATCAGCTGTGATTGGTCAGATGCACCGGCCGACCTTCCTCAGCTCTGATCCGCCATGTGTGTTCAATTGGCTCAGTAGCTGCTTGAGAGGGGAGGTGAGCCCCCCATTTCCATACCTGCCTGGCATCTGTCAGAGGACCAAGCTGCTGGTTCTGGTATAATCACACTTCCTGTATTTGAATGTCTTTTAAGCCATTGTTACTTATATGTATGTGTATGTATATGTATATATATATATATATATATATATAAAGCAACCTAAAGAACTTTACCCAATTATTTAGATTTCAGTTATTTACCTTGTTTTATTCTTAATATAAACATATAATGTTTTTAAGGTTTTAGAAACATTATATGTTTATGTTAATGTTTGATTAATGTTAATGTTTGATTAAAAACAATCAAATGTTTTTGATTAATGCTTAACATTATGATGCTGTGGTAGCCATATTGATCCCTTACAGATGTTCTTAATAAAAACAAAAATAAATGCTGCATGTTTACTAACCATGCAATTTTGATGCTAATTCTTATTATAACTGGGTAGGATGATGACCTGTCCACTTTCTGTTTTTTCTTTCTTTTTTTTTTTTTTTTGTAACTCCGGTACATACGCAAAGTGGAAACATTCTGTCAGAATATCCTAAATTCGTTTAATTTATTACAAAATTTCTAAAATAACACACATAAACGTATTTTATTATCCGTTTCCTCTCAACCCTGAATATTGACATTTTGTAAACATGTTCAGTCATGTTGAAAAGAACTGACAAAACCAGCTAAATGTTTTTGTTTTGTTGTAGTATCAACAATGTCGTTGAAGTTTGTTTCACTTGAGTTATTGCCTTTTATGTAAAAATAACTTTTTTTGGGTCTCCTTTTTCTTTTTTTAAGAGTTATGCTCTGTACATCATTGGAGATGATAATGCTACATCGACAAATGAATGGAAGTACCTCCTGAAGCTCTCAGCAGGTATGTTTCACTGTTGTTTATTTTTATGCCAGATGTTGGGGGTTTTGGACCAAAGCAGCAGTGCACCAATCAGCCAGCCAGTGGTTAAAATAGCCGAGAACGGTAACTGTGTGGCCCAAAAAGGGAAGAAAAAAGAAAGGAAAGTAAAAGGGGCCGGAGTGGGTTGGTTTTTCTCATTACTTTTGTCTTGAGCTTAGACAAAGGAACAGAAGTTTTGATGCATGAATGAAACAAAATTTACCCAAATGAGTTTCAATGTGCTGCAGTTCGGTTTTATAATTTCTCATGTCAGGATTGATGTGGATAATAGAACAGCCAGGCCTTTTTTCCATTAAAATTCTTAACTTTATTATAACAATGGTTAGTGTACCATAATGCAACTTGAGTTTTTGACCAAATTATTGATAATTTTGATTTTGAACTTGCTGACAGAGAACCTAAAGAAACGTACAAAAGTTCAGATTCTTGCAACAAGATTTTAAACTGGATCTATGATCATTTTCATTATTTCTGTTTTTGCTTAATATATAAATAGTCTGTTACTTGCTCTACTGTTGTTGCAAGCCTGTGTTCTTGAATCCTGCTTGAAACTGTAAGTGTAACACCTGTGTGCAGTGGTGTTTATAAATCCAGATCTGCTTTTTTAAAGCATTATGCATTCGTTAAATGGGTCATTTTAAGATGACTATTCATAAGGATAAAATAAAAAATGTGCTTTGATCCTGTATATAAACTCAGGAAGCAGCAGAGTGGAAGTTTTAAGGGACCAAGGTGACTTCTGCCTGTTTGTATTTCTTTATATAGAACCAGTTTAGTACAGGATGTTGCAGCACAGGGACCACTTCAATGGGAGAAGCTCTTAGTTGTTTTCCTGACAAAGGAAATCCCTCACTAAACCTTTTATAAAACATTTAATAAAATGATTTGTCTGTTTGAAGCTGCAACAGCGTCAAAGGTTTAGTTACCAGAGACTGTCCTCTTCGGCTGCATTATTCTGTGTTCACTAGCACAGAAACCACATTAGACACCAACAAAAATGCACAAATCTTTTGGTCATGATGAATTTTCAGAAAAAATATCCCTGAAACTCAAAGTTCAGTGTATTTTTTAAATGGCCTGAAACAACACTTGGACAGCTTGTTTTCCTCGGTGTAATCATTTATTCACAAGCCACCCATATTAACTGTCAGCCCCACTGTGCTCTGCTTCAGAGTCAGATTATTACACAGTCTCCTGCTTTTCCTCCTTCTTTGTTGTCCTCTCATGTTAAAGCCCACTAGAGCTCCTTGGTGGCAGTTATTTGATCCACCATTTTTCTTCTGTCAACGAATTTAGCCTTGAGCCTGTGAGTGATGAGAAAACTTTAGTTTTTGTCCTTCCAGCATTAAGACTTAATTTTCAAGTAGAACAGATTCCTTGTCACAAAAAAAGAAAAGCATGATTTACTCATCATGACATCCTGAAGGCCGAGTTTCAGAAAGAGCAGGAGTTTTTAAAGAGACAGAGGCCCAATTTCAAGGTTTTAAATTAGAAAATAACATTTCTTTTAAGTCATATTTGATATACATGGCATTTTCATAATAACAACTGAAACCTGTTTACTTGTGCATGGTCAATACATAACACTGGCACTTTCACTCTTAATCCAAGTGTGTTTCATGCCAAATTTTAGTAGCAGATTTAAAGAATTTCAGGAAAACTTTAGAATACCTTATGTTATTATAATTCTAACTCATAAATAAGGCTTCATTTATGGAAGTTGAGATATTGCTTACATTTTGTTTAATGTCCGTGTCTTTATCATTCTAGGCCAGAGATCCCGTGCTAGTGAGCCAAACTCCAGAAGGTAAAATAAATTCAAAGATTTTGTACAACTATCTACAGACATGACATTTTTTTTGTGCGTTTAAAAACTCTGTCATCAAATCATGATTGAAATGATTGGTGATTTTTCTCACAAAGTACTTCTGTTTTTTGTTTTTCCAGGCAGAGCAGTGTGAAGGTCAGGGTTTCCAGTGAGAGTCTAGCTGAGCAGCTGGTGGTGTGGCTCACCTCACAGGGTACGAGCAGCGAATCATTTTCACAACATTACCTCACAACAATGGATGTTTTGACACTTGCAATGAAGCTAAAGTCAACAAATTGACTTTCACAGTCAAATCAGATATGTTATATAGATATGAGAACAATTGTGGGGCAATGTAGCCAATCAAACTTTACTGGTAGAGACCTTTTCTTACAAGCGTGTAAATACAGGTGAATATACATAAAGCGCTAAAATAAGAACTATAGAGGAGGAATTGTGGGGAAAGTACAAATAAAAACCTATGATGAAATAATAATTATATATATAAAAAAACAATAAACTATCCGATAAATAGTCAATTATGTTTGATTAAATAAAAATTAGCTAGTAATGCAGTAGAAAACATACATATTTAGCTTAATCTGACATTTATGATACCAGGTTTTATTGAGTTGAGAATTAATTTTAAAAATATACTAAAAACATTAAAGGGAGTTAACCTCAAGTTCTCATAATTTGGATTTGAACGCATTCAGTTCTGTTCCAGTTGTTCTGCTACTCATTCCTTTTTAGAGAAGGGAAATGGGAAAACAGCCTCAGTTTCATTGCTGTTATCCTGAACCCAAAGCAACAACTAACCCTGAGATCGAAAACATCAACTTCCTCTACTTTCTATGGCTGTCAGAAAACAAATACAAGCAGGCAGAGGAGAAAAAATGGCCTTTTTGGATAAAAGACTGCGCTCTGTCATGAACCTCCGTGAAGAGTTGTAAGCTTCTCCGCTATATGGAGATCTTGAGAAGACACATTCGCTCGAAAACATTCCCGCTGTCCAGCACCAGTGAAAAGGTGGCTGCAAATCTTTATTTTCAAACTTAAAAACCGAGTTTCTGTCGCAGCTGTTTCACAAGGCTCTCAACATGTGTTTTTAAAAGAGGGAATCATTTAAGGTTCCCAGTTATTTATAGAAGTTAAACTCCTCCAGTTCAGTTCCCTCTAAGGTGGTTACTGAGGTTATAGTTTGTAAAATATATTCTTAAATCAAACGGGGGTTTTTTTACTGCCTCTGGAGGACTCGTTGTCCGTGTTAAAAGTTGGGTGTAGGTTTCTCTCCCCCTGTGGGTCTGGACCAGTTACTAAAACTTCTGTTTTCTGCTCATTAACATCATTTTAACAGCAGTTGGTCCATGTTTTAAAATGCATAATCTGTCTTTATGGTTGCTTTTAAACTCTAAATAACCAAAATTATTCACCCCTGCCTTCCCACCGCTGCAGGCTTCACCCTGAAGGATTTGGAGTCAGTCCCGTTCGGGGTGGCTTTGCCCATCAGAGAGGCAATTTACCGATGTCGCGAGCAGCCGTCCTCTGATTGGCCAGAGGAAGTCTGTCTGCTGATTGGCCGACAGGACCTGACCAAGCAAGCTCACAAGATGACCCTGGCTAAAAGCAAAGCTGTAAGTAGAGATTTGTGAAATCAGGATGCAGCCATCTGTAGTAGAATCCAATTTTACTTTTATTCTGTCATTGGCTTACTTTATTACAGATAACTGCATTTTCTTTAAATCTTTAGGTTACTTTCGTAACCCCAGTTCTCTGAGTAGCGTGAGTGTCTCATAATGGGAACGCCCCTGGCGTAACCTCACCAGAAGCTCCTATTACATTACGCCAGCCAGGATTGGCTGGAGATGAGCCTGTCAGCGTCAGAGAGGGCAGGGACCCCCCACCCCCCTATAAATAGGGCTGATGCTGAGCAATGGTTAGTTAGTCTCTTGGGCCAAGGCCCAAGAGACAAACAACTGGTCACTTTTTCTGACCTGTTTTGTTTTCTCTAAATAGATATCCAAAGCACGTACAGGCCAAAGGTTGTGCAGTTTCTCCTGCTCCAGTGAAGAAAAGGGAGGGAGATGAAAAGCCGCCAACTCAATTGGAGAGTATGACCCCAACACCTTAGGCTCAAAAGCAGGGTTGGGGAGCAAAGTCACCTTAGTTTTGTCTGGAGAAAACCTCATACAAGATGGGTCAACAGACAAAGCATGGATTTCACCCACACGCTTTGTAGAGACCAATGCCAACAGAAGTGCTGTTTTCAAGGTTACAATTTTTAATTCAACCCAATCTAGAGGCTCGAAGGGTGAGGCAGAGAGAGCATCCAGCACCAGGGGTAAATCCCACGATGGAGCCATGGGTCTTGAGACAGGGAGCTTCCTGCAAGCCCCCCACATGAACCGGCACACTAAGGGATGGTGGCCTGCAGTCTTCCCCTCAAAACCCACATGGCAAGCTGAAATAGCAGCCAAGTACACCTCGACAGTAGAAAAAGCTTTTCTCTTATCAATCAGGTCCTGTAGAAAAGCTAAAAGCACGGCCACAGAACACTGAAAGGGGATTTCCTGAATTTCAGAGCACCATTTTTCAAAAACAGATCATTTGTTCTCATACAAAGATCTTGTTGCTGGAGCTCTAGCATTCTGGATTGTCTCAGTAACACTCTGTGGGAGACCTACAGATTGTAGATTGAACCACTCATGGGCCAAGCCCACAAAGCCAGCCTTTCTGGGTGGGGATGAAAAATTTGTCCTCGTGCCTGAGACAGTAGATCCCTGCATGCAAGCAGAGGCCACGGATCCTTCCACAGGAGCTGAGTTATCTCTGCTAACCAGTGTTTTGATGGCCAGTGGGGTGCAATGAGGATCATAGTCAGCCCTTCTGTTCGTACCCTGGCTAGCGTTGGTGAAATTAGAGCTATGGGGGGAAAGGCATAGAGCAGAACCCGAGGTCACCTGTGGGCCAGTGCGTCCACCCCCAGAGGTGCGTTCTGATCGTGCAGGGAGAAATACAGATGACACTGTTTGTTCTGCTGTGAGGCAAATAGGTCCACGGATGGTTGCCCGTACCTCTGCCAGACCAGCCTGGCCGCTTCCGGATGGAGTTTTCACTCTGCATACAGGGGACTCCCTCTGGAGAGGAGGTCCGCTCCTCAGTTCAGTACTCCTGGGACATGAGTACATCAGATGGGGCATCTGTCGTGTCAACTTTCCTGTTCTGCACTACTCCCATTGGAACGCCCTGTGTCAGCACACTGGGGTTCCACCAAGGGCGTAGTGCTGCCCTGCAGGCTGCAGAAACCCTCACTCTGTGAGAAACATGTGGATTCAGCTTCTGCTGAGAGGCCACCCAGCACTGGACTCCTTTCATAAGGAGTCGCCCAAGGGGGAACCACTGCTAATGCTGAGGCCATCAGGCCCAAGAGCCTTCTGCAGAGTCTGATGGACACCAGATTTCCTCTGTGAAACATGGACAAGCAGTCCAGCATCGTTTTCACTCTGTCCTCTGTTAGTCTCACTCTGGCCTGAACCGAGTCCAGGGAGAGACCTATGAAGGAAATGGATTGAGTGGGGAGTAATACGCTCTTCTCCATGTTTATTTCGAATCCCAGATCCATCACGTGTTGCATTAATGTAGCTGTGTGATCTGCAGCCTCCTGGCGGGAAGACGAAGCGATCAGCCAATCGTCTATGTACATCGCCACCCGGATGCCCCGCCTCCTGAGCGGGCCCACAGCCGCCTCGGTGCATTTTACAAACACTCTCGGGCTCAGTGAGAGACCGAAAGGGAGTACGAGAAAGATTTTCACTTCTAAGTGTTTTCAGTCTGTAGGATCAGGATTCTCCTTGGTCCCTCCTGCATCCTCAGAAGCAGACGAGGAGGAAGATGGCATGTTGGACATAATTCATGAGGTAACTGGATTGTTACCTGACTGGAATATTTTTGCTTCTTCTGGTTTGTCTAAAGATTATCTTGGACTGTTGGGATAAGGTGAAATCTTTTGTCTTTTCCTTTCTCTCCCTCAGGTTACAGGACTGATCTGGAGTCAAGATTTGAGGATCCAGGAAGTCAGAAGGCTCCTCCAGAGCTCAAGGCCGGTCCGGGTCAGTGTTGTGCAGCAGCCTGAAGTTTCAGACCACGAGTACATAGAGGAGAAAGAAAACAAGTAAGCACAATTTGCCTGTGTTAATATAATAATGTACTATCTAAAATAGATGCTTAACTGGAAGAAAATATCGAGCATGCAGCAGCTTTTAAAGGGAAGCGAAACATCTGGAATGTTTTGGTTCCTGCTTTACACGCCTAAAGATGTTTGACGTTTAATCTGTTTTATTTTCTTTTATGTGATTTGGTTTTTGTGTGTGACATTTTTAATTTCTTGGAAATCTTTTTGTGTTACTATTTGTCTGCTTTAGACTTCTGCAGTTGTGCCAGAGGACGATGGCTCTTCCGGTTGGCAGAGGCCTCTTCACGCTCTTTTCCTACCATCCTGTACCAACTGAACCGTTGCCTGTACCAAAACTCAACCTTACAGGTTGTTGCTACGATTGCATTAATGTTTTTTCCTCATAGTTTACTGCTTTCAAGATTTTATTATTATTTTTGATATCTGGAATTTTTTAAAAAAAATTAAAAAAAAAAAAAAAAAAAAAAAAAAGAACAGGTTGATTTAATTGAGTACAACATTATTAACCTTTATTTTGGGATGCTGTCTGCTTTCTGTTTCTCTGCTCCAGGCCGTGCTCCTCCCAGGAATGCTATGGTAGATCTCAACAGTGGGAACATTGATGTTCCTCCCAACATGACCAATTGGCCCAGTTTCCATAATGGAGTTGCAGCGGGACTTAAAATAGCCCCCGCTTCACAGGTTAGTGTAAAACTCCAAGACTCATGCCTGCTTTCATGTGAACATGTGTTTTTTAAAAGTTTAGTAAGAACTGCTTCCAATTCTTTTGCTTTACTACCAAATTTTTAAAAGCCATCTTTAGGCAACCGCAATATGACTGCATATAAACCCTAGTAGAAGTTGCAGATCTAAACCATTTATTTGTTTTTCTTGCTTCTTTTGCATGTTCCTTTCTTTTCAAACATTTTCCTTTTTAGTGTTTAAATGTAGAAATGCATCCACTTGCATTACTCATAACATTATTTCAAGATCTGATCTCCTACATGAGACAAATTAAATGAAGCATAAATAAGCTGAATTGCATAACGGCTACAGCAATAATTCAGTCTGATTATGTTACAACTTCCAATGTGTAGTTTAGTGTGCACCCATTATTTTGTTGAATAAAATGTTTACTTATAATGTAACTCAAAAATATTTTCTCTTTTTTTAAGATACTACATTTTTTGCAAGAATAAAATCACATATATACAGTAATATTTACTGTTGTGTTTGTGTGTGTTCTTTACAAGCATAAGCAGAATATCAGCAGACGTCTGTTACTAAACTGATAGTTGTTTAAATAATCAAATACGGGCATTTTTAGGTCACATCAGTTTACTTATGGTAAATCTTTGAGAAGTGATGGTATTTATCACCTTCTTGAAGGAGCCTCCTAGTTCTTGGCTGAATATTTTAACAGACTTTAATTAATAGAACCAACAGCTCTATTTAGTATCCAGGGAAATGCAGGTGTGTTTGGGTATCGCTAGGGAATCGGGTTTAGATTTGGTCTTTTGCTTAAAAATGCTGATTCTTTTCTACTTGTCAATAAAGAAAAACGTTTTTCTTCTACGAAAAGGTCTGATTATGTTTGCTTCTCATCTTAAGGTGGACTCGGCATGGATCGCCTACAACAAGCCAAAGAGCCCTGAGCTGGCTAACGAGTACGCAGGCTTTCTAATGGCCCTCGGCCTCAACGGACACCTCACCAAGCTGGCTACTCTCAACATACATGACTACCTCACCAAGGTTTGCACAGAGTTCAACAGTTTTTTTTGTGTTCATTTTGTAACGTAAATCCCACCAACATTCCCCGATTGAAACATGCAGATTGATGCTAATGAATATCCTTGATTTAGCTTGGCGGTTGCTCTAAACGACCGCTGCCGCCAGTAATTTACAGAACACAGTAAACGCGCCGACTTACATGGAATTTAGTACACAGGCACGATGCTCCCCTTTGCTTTAATTTACTTGCTCTCACACACAACAACATGCTCACCTCTCTTGAGATGAGCGTAAACGAGAACTGTAAACTTGCATCAAAGCCCGACAGCTAGTCAAAGCGAAACTCTGGCTTCTGAGAAATTTAGAAATAAGGCGATGCTTTCCCACTTTCAGTGGAGAAAAACAGGATGCTGCACGTCAAAACTTTATTTTTTTGTTCTTTCTTTTACCTAAATAATAAAAAGTCACCACAGAGAAAATGAATAAAGTCAAACAGGAACCACTGCGACCATTCAGCAGTTAAGATTCGTTTCTTGTTGATTCAGATTGTGAAATTAAGTTGTAGTTGTCAATGTGCATCCCCTGTGACTCATTTATGTAAATATGCAGAAGGTCCACTCAAAGATTTGACTACACTAAGAATGCACATGCTACTTACAGCTAGCTCTGATTGCAAGCTAGAATGTTCATTCTGGCCTTGTAGTGAAATTTAAATTGGAAGCAATCTATTTGTTTTTCTTTTCTTTTTCGTAAAGGTTATTTTACTGACCGCGTGTCCATATAATATTATTGGCGAATACCTAAAGTATTGATTAGTGGAAATAAAGTAATCCTATTTTCTAATAAATTCGAAATTGAAAAGCGTGTAAACCCAATCAGGAAGTGCTCACAGTGTCCTTTTATTTATTCACAAAGACGGGTATTAGCAGCTCAGCCCAGCAGTGTGAATGAAAGTTGTGAACATGGTTGACAGCGAAGCGTTTTCGTCAGTGGTGGTTTTCTTCTGGTTTCAACTTTCGCTGTAGAAGAGAAATTACACCGCTATGCAAACGAACAGTTTGTCAGAATTGTGCATGGCTGTGGTTTTAAAGAGAATTTCGAGTCGTGCTCACAGCCAAGCAGATCATTAATCCCCAGGCTTCAGCTGCTTTTTTTTACAAACATGGAGTCAACAATGCAGCCAAATGAATAGGTGTACATTTTACACACTCAAACTTTAATGGTAGTAATGAGATGCTTTAAAGATTTCAGAAATACTAAGCGATTAAATTATCTCATTTTTAAAGCAAATGTTGTCACATGAACCATAATAGAATTTAGGTAAAGCACCTTCCCTTACAAAATACACTTAAGAGATGAAACGGAAGTAATTTCATTAGTATCAGTATAAAACCGAAACAGCGGTGAAGTACATAAGGCAAGGACACAAGTAAGAATTTTATTTCTGCGTATTTTAATTTGTGGCACAGAGCAAAAATTCACCTTATTCAAAACCATTTAAAATAAACTTGATGCATGCTGTCGTTATCTGGACATCCACTGTGGAAAATTACCCAAATCCATAGTTCAAACATTTTTTCTGTTATGTTACACAGGGCACCGTTCAGAAGAATTCTGTGAAGAGTTAATAACCACAGGATTCTTACGCTACCACTCCCTCTCTTCCTTGGCTTTTGTCTGTATTTATCTCTTTTCATTCCTTGAGTCCATTTTCTTCTGTTCTTCCTTCCGTTGCCGTGCTTCCTTAGTGTCCTACATCCTGTCTTTCTTTCCTTTGTTGCGTGCTTCCATTTTTCCTTCCTGTCCCTTTTTTATTCTAAGTTTTCTTTTTTGTGTCCTGTCTCCATTCTGACTGGAATGGAGACAGTCATTCAGTGCTTCCTGCTTTCCAGTTTGGTTTTTGCTGGTGCCTTTATGTAAGCCAGCCTGACTGTAGCAATGTATGCCGCAAATTAATAAATGGCAAACCTTTTTATTTTTTTATTTTTCAACCATCAAGTCTCGAATAGAAAGAGTACTTACATTTATATAAAGTAGTTATTTTCTGTGATTACCTGTCAAGTGCCACAGTGAGACTGAAATAATTTTCGTTCTGTGTCTGTCTCCGTTTGTGGCAGGGACATGAGATGACCAGCATTGGACTCCTGCTGGGCGTTTCTTCAGCCAAACTGGGCACCATGGACATGTCAATCACCCGACTGCTCAGTATTCACATTCCTGCTTTGCTCCCTCCCACCTCCACTGAGCTGGACGTGCCACACAATGTTCAGGTGTGTGCGTTGTAGACTTGAATGTTATTTTTTGGGTGAATCAAAACCTAAAAATACCACAAGTTTTTTTTTTTTTTTTTTTTTTTTTTTTTTTTTTTTTTTCCATTAACAACCAAAAAAAATAACTGACTTAAAACTTTTTTTAAATG
>NW_015114190.1:22462-67788 GCF_001443285.1 Poecilia latipinna | reverse complement strand
GTGTGGGTTTTAGACTTGAATTTTATTTTTTGGGGGAAAAAAAACCTAAAAAAACCCCAAATTTTTTTTTTTTTTTTTTTTTTTTTTTGTTTTTTCTCCAATTACCACCCAGCACAAAAGCTGCACTAAAATCATTTTTAAATGTGTCTGTCCTGCAGGTTGCTGCTGTCATTGGTATCGGTCTGGTGTACCAGGGAACAGGACACAGACACAACGCTGAAGTCCTGCTGTCTGAGATCGGTCCGTGTTGTTTTCTTCCATAAAAGATGAATGGCTAACAAATAAATTATTTTAAACCTTTACTGCCTCTGGAAATATAAAACTTATAATTGTCCCAGAATTTATACTTTTGGTTTTAATGCAAAATATGCACAGCCTGCAGCAAATACAGTGATGTGGAAAAATTGAGGAAATTGAAAATAAAGCCTTTTTTAAATATATTTTGTGTAAAGGTGGAAGTTGTTGGGGAAACTCCCAGGCTTGTTCCTGCACAAAATGGATGTCCAAGGAGCTTAGTATCTAGCAAAACGAAGTGGACCCCAAACCGAGCCTTGGGGCATCCCACAGATAAGAACAGCAGACAATATGGTTTATACAGACACAGAAACTTTTATTTCAAAAGTCAATTGATCTAAAAACATTCAAGAGATAATCTCCAACCTTGTTTTCTGTCATGTAACTTCAGTATCAAGTTATTTTAGCTCTTTTTATTGTTTTAAGTCCTAAAACAATTTCCAAGTTTAGTTTATGAACTCAATTTGTAACATTTAGTCTGTATGATACTGGTCCTTGCATTTTTTAGATGAAACACAGTAACACTCAAATCCTGTCAGCTTTATCAACTTATTCATCTTAAAAAGGTTAGATTGATTTTTTTTTTATATATATTTCTGTGCGAAATTTGCGCTATTTTGTAGCCTTCAAAATACTGCTCTAAACTTTGTTTTATTTCGACTAAGATAATTAAGCTGAAAAGTCTAACAAAACTAGAACCGCTGTCACTGCTTCAAATAAAGTTCTGTTGAATGCATCTTACAAAAACTGGATTGGTTTTTATCACAAATCGCTCTTTTATTCAACCATTTATTTTGTTTAGATTTTTTACCTAATCCGTGTTGTTTGTTGCTTCTGTGGTTGTGACATTGTCTGTTTATACGACAATGAAGTTAAACTAATAAAGTCTTGCATGTGTTTTTAAAGGCCGCCCTCCAGGTCCAGAGATGGAGTACTGCACTGACAGGGAGTCCTATTCACTCGCAGCAGGACTCGCACTTGGCATGGTTTGTCTTGGGGTGAGTGACCCAAATAAAAGCACAAAGTTTGTGAAACAAATGGCAACAGGAAAACATTTGTAAGTCTAGATTTTCTTGACTTTATATAACTGTTAATATTGTTTTCTTTTCAAGGCCAAATCTCGGTTTTACTGCAGGTTTATGCATTTTATATTAGTAATATGTTTTTGTAGTTTTGTGCTTAAATGTTTCTTTTACAAGTTTTTGGATGGTAGTTGTTTCAGGAAACACTCACCATTTTCAGCAATGACATTTTTTGTTTGCTATAAAGCTATTTTTTTTTCTACATAGACACTTCAATGTGTGAGTCTCTTTTAATTTTTATTTTTATTATCGATTCCCCTAATCATTTGACCTCTTCTCTCTCTGTGTTACCATCTCCTCTGCGTTTTTCAGCACGGCAGCAACCTGATCGGAATGACGGACCTCAATGTTCCCGAACAGTTGTACCAGTACATGGTCGGGGGCCATCGGAGAGCTCAGGCCGGGGCCAGCAGGGAAAGGCACAAGTCTCCCAGCTATCAGATCAAGGTAGACGCAAACACAGAATTGAAAGGTGTTACAGAATACAAAAAGGAAATTGCAGATTGCAGTGCTGTAAAAATGGCAAGTGCCAAAATGAGGTTTCCTCACATGCCAAAATGTTTCAGAAGCTGTGCTGCAATAGAGGCTGCTGTCGTTGGATTATTCATTCAAATAACTGTCTTCGCAGGAGGGTGACACAATAAATGTAGACGTGACGTGTCCAGGAGCCACGCTGGCCCTCGCCATGATCTACCTGAAGACCAACAACAGGTAGGACAAGTTTTTTTATGAGGTTTTGATCCAGGATTACTTTGTATTCAAACCCAACATTCTCCTATCTTAGCTGTGAATCCCCGCTGCTCCTCCAGAGGTACCATGAGCCACATGGCCTTTCTGTCTAGGTGGATGGCCATGTGATCAGAGGTTTGCAGTTGTCCTGCAGCGTTTTTCTGATAAGCAGCAGTTCTCTGTTAGATATACAAAGCTTGGGTGCATTATCTTATTATCTAGCCCTGCTTTCACATAACTTTCCACAAGCTATATTTAGGTTTGTGGTTGTTACGTGACAAACTGAGTTTCTCTACTCTATTTTTAAAGTACCTAACCTGTTAAATGAATTGATACATTCAGTATGTGTATTATTCTGCTTTATAGATGTAGTTTGTATAGCAGTTTTTTGCTGAAAATCTTCTTCCTTGTTGTGCCACCTTATCTTGTTTTCCTCCACTGCTGTGTGACTTTGATATCTGAAGATGCAAGTTTTAAACGAATCCGGTTGAAAAAGAGGTGAGGGCATTGGCGATGTAGCTTGGTGCAAAGGATGCAATACAGAGAAACGTACTTGAAACTTTTTCTAAGTGGGCATTTGTGAACAGATTGTAGATTTGTGCACACCACATTATGAAATCTGTGCAAATAATATAGAAGTACTTTATTAAATGTGCTTAATCTCTGCTAAATCGAGCTAATTCTAATCCATGTGAACCGCAGAGCATCATAACCTGACGACAGAAGAAAACTCCTCCACCTCCCAGCTGTGTAGTTGGTCAAGGGGTTCCTAATTTTGTCAACTCTCGCCCGACTTTGTCTGCCTGTTAGCGGAGAAGGTGTTGAGGCAGGGTATTAACACTCCCTTTCTTTCATCCCGGTTCTGTCCTTTAGGTCGATTGCTGATTGGCTGAAACCTCCAGATACCTGGTTTCTGCTGGACTTTATTAAGCCAGAGTTTCTGCTGCTGAGGGTTAGTGTGACGTCAGCTATGCATCTCTTCGCTCATGAGTCGGATTATATTTTTCCCACCTCTCCTAGATGTGATG
This sequence comes from Poecilia latipinna, assembly GCF_001443285.1. Lineage (NCBI taxonomy): Eukaryota > Metazoa > Chordata > Actinopteri > Cyprinodontiformes > Poeciliidae > Poecilia > Poecilia latipinna. The sequence goes on along the minus strand of NW_015114190.1, from coordinate 64,655 downwards.
TACTTGCTTCTCTTCTCCAACAGACTCTTGCACGGTGCATTATCATGTGGGATGAAATCCTGCCGAACACAGAGTGGGTTAAGAGTAATATACCCCAGGTGAGAAAATGCACAGATGACGGCATTACTGATTGTTCCTGTGGTGTTGTATTTTTGTAGAGCTCGCAGGAAGTTGCTATAACACTCTAAAATCATACTGGTTGGCTTAGAGTGTATTTTACGTGACGAAGCTTTTTATAGAACAAACATTAAGGATAATTATTTCTACAGAATGTCAAGATTCAAAAGGCTAAAGCCAGAGAATGCAGTGAATCTGTGGTAGAATTAAATATCCTGATGAGGTAAAAGTAGAGAAAACAGCTGAAACGTGTCAGTGCTACTATGTCAGCATGTTTTCCTTCCAGAACAGTTTTCTGTTTTTACTTTATTGACCTTAAAAAGTTTAGTTAGGATCCTTCTCTTTTCAGCAGTTTAAGACTCATCTCAAAGCTTTATTTTCTGCCTAAGATTTTAGAGAGGGTTGCAATCAAGCAGTTAACCGCTGGTTTTTATTGGTACTGTATTCTGCACCACTTTCAGTCTGGGTTTTGTAAATCCCACTCGACTGAAACGGCTTTTCTTAGAATCTCAAATGATATTTTGATGCAGAGTGCAACAGTAAATGTTCTGTGCTGCTTCGGTGAGAGCTGACTTCAGCTTTTGACTCTGCCTAACAGGTCTAGGTGTTAGGCTGGTATATCACGCTCAGTTTTGCAGAAGTTGTCTTGTCTGATGGATGCATCTTCTTGACTCCATCAACTTACAGATCTCGTTCCTGTCTTGTTCAGTTTGGCGTTCCACAGGGTTTTGTTTTGGGGCCATTGTTGTTTATGATCAGGCTGCTCCCTCTTATGTCCCGTATTGTCATTTTTTTTAAAGGACATCTCCTGTCATTGTTAGATATAATGACTCAAATTAGTTAGCTTTGTTTCTATCTCAGCCCACCATTAAAATAAACATAAAGAGAAACCAGGGATGATTCTGTTATTGCAGAACTTCATACAAGTTTTTGGTACATTTGTCATTCATTATGATGCCATGATGTCTTTTAATTTTTTTTTATCGACATGTCAATAAAACTAAGTAATTTCATTGTATTATTTGGTTTGTTTTAGATCATGAGGGGGAATTTCGACCCCTCAGAAGACATCAATATGGACACAATGGCGTAAGTACAGAACCCAAAATTATCATTTTAAGTTTGTTTGCTGCCAAGTCATTGTTATTTTAGAAGTTAAATCAGCCTGAATAGTGCTTTTACTTTACTTCTTTACATCCAGGGTTTTGCAAATATTCTTTCACATGTACAAACACTTTTATTTTTTCATCTTGTTGATTTTTATTTTTTTTATCCATTGAAATATTTTAATAAAAATCTTCTGTTTTTTGGCGTAGGATTTCTAAAAATGTTTTGTTTTCTCAGTCAAGCCCAAGACTACATCACCGCTGGCGCGTGCATGGCGTTGGGTTTACGCTTCGCCGGCTCTGCCAATTCCGACGCCTTCGACTGCCTCTACGACTTCGCCAAGACCTTCATGAAGATGATGTCGTTTGCTGGCACTGCGGCTGTGGGTGCAGTGCGTGTTTATTTCTGTTCTTCACCTTTCAGTAATTTGCCACGGTCATGGAAAGTACTTGTGCATTTCTCCCTACTTTGTTTTGCCTTAACTTGCATTCTGGTCCCCCTCAGCAGATGGGTTATTACAATCTACAAACCTGCCTGTCGATGATCCTGCTGGCGATGTCTATGGTAATGGCGGGCACCGGGAACCTGAAGGTCCTGCAGCTGTGTCGCTTCTTCCACAAGCGAACCGGCGGCGAGATGAACTACGGCTTCCACATGGCTCATCACATGGCCCTCGGCTTGCTCTTCCTGGGAGGTGGCAGGTGAGATGAACACAGCGACAATGAAAATACTGAAACACTGAAATAATGCTTAGAGAATGAATCTAGCAATATTTAAATTACGGAAAATTGCTGTTATTTGCAAGTTAAAATTGCCACAAAAAAAAAAAAAAAAAAATTATAATTTAAAAACTATATTAAACTATATAAAACTATATTAATGATTAATGATTTGCGTCAACAAGCATCAAATGTGCTTTCCCATGTGAAAGCACACAACACTTGAAAATCTGTAGAAAGGAATATTTCAAGACATTTTCCTTTCTACAGATTTTCTTATCTGAAACCCATGAATAATCATCTGTACCCGATTGACTTCAATAATCTAACCAGTAAACCGTTATTCTTATAATAAAAGCAGCGATTCTGCAAAGAACTCAGGTTTGTTAGATTTGGTGATACCTCTTGCATCATCGTGCAAACCTGGGGACGATGGATGTTTCGGGTCTCAACATCATCCAGAGGACCCAGCTCTGACCTCGACTTGTGTCCCAGTTGGAACCCACACAACAACCACCGTGTGGCTTTCTCTGCGACTTCGGTTTCAGATTTCATGGCCCTCCACTAAGCCACCCCTGCAATGCGTTGTCTGCAGAGGGAGCCACCAGAGAATCCTCTGCAGCCTCATCTGCAAGCTTTGGGCAGCTGCTGGAAAGAGAATTGCTGGCAATTTTACATTTGTTTTTCTTATTACTCAGATTTATCTTCTGCTGCATTTACAGTCCGTCTTAGAGGGGACTCGGCTGATATGAAAAGATCAGTGGGGGTGTAAATGGCCCTTCAATATGCATGTTCCTAAAATGTTCAGAGTACTTAAACCCTACGTCTACTTTTATTTTGCAGATAAACAGATTGATCCATAAAGGGTGCGCCGATTTATTGGTGCCGATTTATCAGTGCCGATTTTCTTAATTTTGGGAAATCGGTGATCGGCTGAATCTTACATGTGAAGCCGATTTATCTACCTCTGTAAAGGAAGGTCTAAACACCAAACAGTGTTCTCTTCTGCTCTCCCGTGAGAAAGGTTGTACTGATGGCCTACCAAGTCATGTCTCCACGTTTACCTTCAACAATAATTACCCCTCTGTTGCTAACTTTGCAGCTTTTTTCCTATTTTGAGAAATATTTCATACAGAAAAAAAATTGGTATCGGGAATTGGCAGGTAAGGCTTTTTTTCTTTTTTTTTTTTAATCGGTGATCAGTGCACCCCTATTTACTAATATACAATTTGAGACATTTTCATGTAAACATGTTTAACCCTGTAATATTTGGCCTACAACCATCTTAGTGCTGTCCTCTTTGGGTTGAGCCGTGGTTGCCGCAGTTGAATTTTCCTGTTGCTTACGACCTGAACAGTTTTGTTGATGTCTACATCACCTGTGTTCGGGTATAAAACCGTCCCACTCAGACACACACCCCCGTTGCAAGTCAGCAGTTGGAATTGTGAAGGTGGCGAGTGTCGATTCAATAGCATTTTTCTGCTTTGCACATGCGTGACTCATTTGAAAAGTGGACAATGTCTGACTACAGAACCTAGGAAGTGGGAGAGGCTTACAGCAGCACTTGATTCTTGCTCAGAGCAGTTGCTGCAGAACGAATGGTGCTTTCACATGTTGACACCAAAGACTCCAGGAACACAAACAATGTTGTTAGGTTTGTAGCTGGTAATTTTTTTTTTCTTTTTCCAAAAGGAGCGTCTAAATATTGCCATAGAACTGCTAAGTTAGAAACGGTGCTTTCCGTCATCCTGACCACATGTGCACTTAACCCCCTCAGCTCATCCAGACACTTGAGCCTGTATTTTGGCTCCGCCCACTTTGGAATTTTTTAAAAACTTGTCAGCTTTTACATGAAGGTTGCATACGCTTTAATCATTAGAAATTTGTGGCCGTTGATGGTAATAATCCTCATATTTGATCTAAAACACCTGGCAGTGAAGGTGCTCCATAACAGATTTAGAAAACTGGCAGTCATTTTGTCTCGGTGCCCATTCTGATTAACATGCAATAATTGCATTTATTAGTATTTTCGACTATACTAATCTTTATTTGTGCTGTCATGAGATCAGCAGTGGAGTAACAATCCCTACTATAATAGTTAAAGACTTTGATCACATTTTCTCTTCTTGGCATTCACTAACTTATACATCCTGCTACAAGGGGCATGCAGAGTATAATTAAGTCGCCAAAGAATGGAAAAATGAAGACAATAGGTCTCTCCTCGTGAGGTTTTCAAATCAAAAGTCACCCACTAGATTTACATCTCCTGCTTTTGGAAAGCATCAGGTAGACCTCATGCACTCATTGTGTGTGACTGGTGCAGAAATACACAGACCTGCTGCAAGTATTATTTTGAGCTTATTGAATGACTGGTGTACACAGAAAACTCACACACACCCTAACGAGGTTCCTCAAACTGCTGACCTCGCCCTGCGTGTTTCTAACAGAAACAACAGCTCACACTCTGTCATTAGATGCTGCAAATGCAAACAAGAGTCATAATCTGATGGACCTTTTGATTTATTCTGCCCCTACTTCATTGTAGATGTTGGGCCACGGAGTTGCAGGGAGTGCAGGCTTGAATGCCATGCACTGAGGTCTGGTTCATTGTGGATTTGCAGAAGTGAAAGGGTCAAAACTGGAGTGATATCATTCTTACACCCCATCAGTTTCCCTCTGCTTATCTACCATTCAGCCACTCGCTTATTTGCATCAGACTTTCCTATTCAGATGTGCCTCGTGCACTCCTCTCATTCATTTTTCTCACCTGTTTTTCATTGCTTATCTTGCATGTTTTCAGCGCTGTTTTCCCCTCTTCCGCTCACTTTGTCTCTGTTTGCTCAGTAAATTTCTCTTCCTGTTATTTAGTTTTAAGAGGAAACTAAAGTTAAAATTGGTTCCTTTTTCACCAAAAAGTCATGCATGGTGTCCAGACTTGCAGTCACCCCTGGAAGTGTTTTATTTAACAATGTCAAGTTAAAACAGCAAATGGTACACTTGAGTGCATTTACTATCTCCACCCAACTGGCACACACATCAGAGAGAATCAAGCGCACCCATCCCTTTCACTCAGGCCTATCTGAAGTCTGTCAGGTAACTTGACACACCTGTGCTCACAATGATCTCTGCAGACAAAGAGCCTCAGCTTCAAGCTTCCACAAAGACACTCTGGTAGGAACTGGACATTATATCATTTAATCTGCATTCAGAAGACCAAATCAGCCTTGTTGATGAAATGGGTTTTATGTGTTTAGAATGTAGTTTATTTATTTGTTCATTCACTGTTAACTTAAAAGTAGGTTGTTAACATTACCTGGAAAACTAGTTAATTAGGTCATTGTGATCTGTAATTGATTTTGTTTCATTTGTTTGTAGGTTTTCAACCTGCTCTGTGACTTCTATGTGACTACTTTGACTACTCCGTGCGAAGTCATGGTGGTCTTGCACTGTCAATTGGAATAATCTAAAGACAAAAGATAAATAAAAGATGTCTCTGAGATGAGTGGTTCCTGCGTTTTTTTGAGGGAAGCAAGCTTTTCCAAGTTTGGGCAGAAGCTGAGGTGGTTTAAAGAGAGCAAAAAACTTGACAAATAAAATAAACCCTAAGGATAGGGTCGGAAACATTCTTTTTTTATAATCACTTTGACAGTATTTTGTCACAAGGGCAAGTAAAGAAATACACGACTGCATCGTCATTTGCAAAATAGAAGTATAACATCTTGAATTTTCTGACCGATTTTCGATATCTGATATTTTGATTATGGAGTTGGCATCTTAAATTTTCTCCATCTTCTCATATTAGCACAGCGATCAGCTAGCTTGACCCCGTGTCTGCACGTATTAACAAGAAAATGTAGACCCCTATCTTAAATCCAAAATTTCAAAATGTCCGCCAACATTTTCAAACCCAGCATGTTCCATACAAAGTTAAGATTGAAAGAACAAAACATAGCAATTTGACTTGAATTTATGCCTTTATATTACCTGTTTTTAAAAGTCTTGCTCTCTCTTACTCTTTTGCAGCCTGTACAACCATTTCCTCAATTTCTCATTGAAAGTGAAGTTTAATTTCAAATTCTTGAAGCACATTTGTGCTTCATCTGATTTCAGTTTTAAGAACCTTGTTAACATTTCATTGTCCCAGTAGCGACATCCACACTGAAGAGTGGGGTTAATGCAGCCTGATTAGGTGTGGTGTGTTCACTGCTCAGAAAACATTCAGAATTTTTTATTTTTTTATTTTACAATTGATCAGTCACTGGCCCGGGATGATCAAGGTGAAAATTGTCCGGTGCCACTTACTTACCATCTTTTATGTGTATCTGTTTTTATTTCTTTGATAAAAAGTTTGTATGTTCAGCCAAAAGTCAAAGTGCCGAATACTTTTAGTTGCAGGTTTGAAAGAATAATGTCGAAGATGTCGAGCAACGGTTATGGAAAATTTCCCGTTTTAAACTACAATACTGCACTTTTAAACTGACGTGCTTTAACTTAGCAAACTACTCAATAAAATCTGCAACAACTCCTCAAGTCCTACCACTGAAGAGGTGCATTTATTTTTTCTTGTCAAAATCTTTCATCGCAAAGGATAGTGTTGCATTGATCGCCGAATTGGTGTCGGTCTTCCATGACTCTCTTCCTCAAACAGCTGCGAAGATCCACTGTTGAATCACAGGTTCAATTGTAAGCTTGAATACATTAAAACTACAAATACAGTCATTAACTGAAGAGCGACATTCCTTACCTCTGTTACTAAACACTCTCAGATGTGACCTGTTTTAGCCTTGCAACTTTCCACTATGCAGCTTGACATTAGGATAATGATCCAATTAGTTAAAGCGGACACTCTGTCATTATGTTTAAGAGGCACTGCTGTGACCTTTGATTGTGTCGATTATGATGCAGCACGTTCTTTAATTAAAAATGGAGATGCAAGATATAAAATTGTTCCATTATGTTGAGTAAAACTCGACAAACTGTTGCTTGACTTGCAATGTCTTTACTATAGGAATTATGTTCTGAGTTTACATCACAAAACTTATTTTGATGCAAATCTTTAGTCTGAGTGCATCTTGTTTGTCATCTTGTTCTTCATCGTAGATACACCCTCAGCACCTCCAACTCAGCCATCGCTGCCCTACTGTGTGCCTTGTACCCTCACTTTCCTGCTCACAGCACTGACAACCGGTAAGACCGAAACCTTTTTAAACACACTGCTGGACACAGAGAAAATCCCCGCATGTAAAAACCAAACTTTCTTAAATACCAGGCATTCCTGGACGTACCTGAAAATTAACACACAGTTGTCAGGGATCCTACAGTCTTGAACAGAATGGCAAAGCACATTTTTAGCTTTTCTACATTTGCCAGGATAAGTTTGAACGTGGCAAAACATTAATTTAAATTATTTTCCAGCGAATTAAGATTTTTCACTTTGCAACTTCAGATTCCAGTAAAAAATATTGAGCATTTTAAAACTCGATACACTTGCTCAGAACTTAAAATATTAGAATGAAAATCTACATTGAAAAAGGACCATTTCATTGTCATCTTTGCAATATGAAAATACTTCTACTATCCGTTAAAAACCAAGTAAGTTCAGAAAAATGACAGTTCTTTCTCATATATCGGGTTTTCATTTGTTTTGTGTCTTTAACTGAAAACTGGGTTGATGTTGTTGCAGCTATCACCTGCAGGCCCTGCGGCACCTGGCCGTGTTGGCTGCAGAACCCCGGCTCCTGGTTCCTGTGGACGTCGACTCTCTGAAGCCTTGTTACGCTCTGTTAGAGGTCACTTACAAGGTCAGTGAACGTTGCACTCCTAAAAACAATAATTGATTATATGAGCACTGTTTTTTTGTTTTTTTGTTGTTTTTTTTTGTCAGGTTTTTAATAAAAAGCCGCCTGAACAGCACTTAAAATAAAAATACATAAATAAAAGCCTCTCATTATCGTCAGCCATATATTTACCATTCATGTTTCAGTTGTAAAACCAAATTTCTGCTTTAAGGCATTTCTGTTGGTTAATTTTCCTATGTTTTGACAAGATTTATAGTCATTTTAATCGCATATGACCACCTCCATTATTTTAATCTATTATTTTAAATAAAAACTTATACTGAATCACAGAAGTCATATTTCCATGTGTTCTTATGAGGTTTTCTGGCTCCTTCATACGGTGTTCCCTATTATCGACTATCGTTCTGTCCTCTTATTCGTAAAATAATAAAATATAATACAAAATTCTCAAATGTGCGTGAAGATTGATTCTTAAAAATCGGAGAAAATATGAATGAAACTCACTTCTGTTCATGAAAAACCTCAGTGTTTTAGCCTCACAATCATTGCTTCAACTTTGAGGAACTGAAATTATATTGAATACACAGCATGGCATATATTTATACTCCCTCAAAGGGAATTGTTTGAAAAGGTTTCCAGAGTAAAAGCCAATACACAAAGCCAATGTGTCAAAACACAGAACCCATTGTGTTCCGTGTCGCCCGGTTTTGTTGCTGGCCTCTTTGTGCACGTCACTGTGGCTTCATGTGCGTCATCAAGTACAGTTTTCTTTTTCATTTCCCCTGTATTTTTATTAATACAGAAAATATTGTAAAATATTTCAGTTTACAAGTACTTGTACTGAGGTTTATCACAAATAATCCCAACACTGTATAATTAGTTTCAAAAAATGGGGGAAAACCAGAACTTGGTCTCTTTAAATGTGTTGGGCAATTTCTCAAAAATCTCAGAATTAAGTTCAAATAAATTGCTTGGTGCTTAAAATAATAAAATAATTCAGAAATGGCATTACAGTTGGAATCCATCAGTCTGCCTTCTCTCAAAAGACGACAGCGGCTGATTTTCAGACCTTTGCGCCAGTAGATGAGATCGGTTTCTCCTGCAAGTATCGGCCGATTTATCTGTGCACCCGTACTTTAGATACAAGTATGTGTTTGTTGACCACAGGTGCATATATACATAAATAGATTTTTCCAAATTAATTAAAATACTCTTTCATTGTTCCAGGTTTTTTTGTCTGTGTTACTTTGTAGTTGAAAAATGTTAAAGTAATTAAATCTTGTTACTGTGGCGACTCCCCAGTTGAAGGAGGATTAAAGGTTAAAAGCTGAAGTCGCTGTTTGTATTTAACACTGCCGTTGGCGTCCCGTCACTTTCATTACAATCTCAGCAGAAATCTCAGTTTGACGAATTCAGTGCAGCATCCAGTTCAGGCACACCTGCAGACGAACAAGAGAGATCTGAAGACTACAGCACTGTAGTCCATTTAATTTATAAAAGATAAAACATAAGATAGATTGACAGGTCATGTAACAATTACTTTCAATATGTTAATTATGGGACAGCACCTTAGTTTTAGCCATTCTGCTGTCAACCTCCATAGGTTGTCACATAATAATTGTCAAAATTGATTGCATATTTTAATGCATCTTACTTGTTTTAACAAACCTGAGCAGGGTTTCTTGCAGCTCACGACTCACATAATGTGATGATGTTTGCTTGATCAATCGTTGCTCTCGTTAGGGAACCAAGTGGTATAATGAGACGACAGTGGAACTGATGGCTCCCACCCTCCTTCCTGAGCTTCACCTTCTCAAACAGGTAAAGTTAAATCTTTTCTTTCTGGCCTACAAAACTAAATTAGCATTAAGCACATCATCGAAAGGCCTTTTAACCCCTTTGTTTACTGTAAAGGTAAAAGTAAAGGGGCCACGATACTGGGAATTGTCTCTCGACCTCAGCAAAGAAACTCAACATCTGAAGTAAGTATAGGCAGAACCTTTTGGGAACAAGGTTCAAGTTTTCACGTTTCTAGCCTTTTGCATTCTAGCCGTATTGCTCAAGATGATCCCAACCTAAAAAACAAATGTTTGGTTTTTTATTTTCTTGCTGTTTTTAGGTCCATCCTGGTCAGAGATGGCGTGTTGTATGTGAAGTTGCGGGCTGGACAGCTGCCCTACAAAGACGACCCCCAGGGCTGGAAGAGCCTGCTGGCCACAGCCGTCAGCCACCGAAACTCTGGAGTCACGGCCTTCAAGGTAAACGACAGAGGTCTTTACAGAGATTCTGGCAAATCATAATAATTATAACAATTTTTAATAGGTGTAGGGGCTTGTATAAGGCATAATGGCTGAACACAGTTAAAGATGATTTGTTGAAAATATTGGAAAGTGTTTAAAGAAATAGTCTTGGAACAAAATAAGGTCAATTCTAGCTGCATTTCTAATCCAGCAGAACAATTTCTGTTACTTTGAATGTAATATTACAATCTAGTATGTAGATTTTGATAACTGGCTGAGAAGTGAGTGGTATTGAGTGGAAAGTTTCGTCTCCTCCCCTCTATAGAGAATAATTTTGTCCAGTCTTGGCAGGTTGCCGCTGCAGGTTCAGCTGGCTGCTCTGCAGCTGACAGACCATTACTGCTTACCTCATGGCGTCTGTATGTTCTGTCAATACACCTGCAGGGGAAAAATATGCAGTTTGTTTTCTTACTTGTCCTTGAGGACCTTTCTTGCCTGCCTTCAGTGTTTTCCTTTTTTTCTGTTTTATTAAAATCTTCTTATTCAAACAGGATTTTGTCCAAAAAGTCATTTCTTCCTACATGTGCCGGCTTATATTTTCCTTTTTTTTATTTTTTTTTTCATTGTTGTTGATTCATGTGCTCATGAATCAACCACTTAATGAGACTGTCATTAAGTAAAAAATATATAGCGTAACTGGACTACCACAATAATTGAGAACTATTATTTTTAAAACATAAACCCGATCTCGGTTGTAAGAAGTTCCTTTTTCTTTTGGGTAGAAAATGAGTTTCTGTTTTTTGTTTTGTTTGCAGCCTGAAGCCATTTCTACCTTCACCTCAGAGCCTGCTCTCATCTCCTTTGCTGAATTCTTCTGTAAAACCTCAGAAGGACTGAAATCTGTAAGTTTCACACCAAGCAAAGAGATATTTAGAGCTTGAGACAGTTTGATGCTGGGTTTGTAAAATCTCTGGGCTATCAGGTGGAAAGGACTTGACCTATTGTGTTTGTTTTTCTGCAGCATAGCCAAAGGGACCTCTAACTAAAAAAAAAAAAAAAAAAAAAACCCTCCTCTATTTCTTTAGAAAACAAATTTAACTGTGAGCCATGTTTCAGTTTTATCTTGGGGGTTTTACTGAAACACTGGAAACTTCTTGGGTTAGTCCAGACAGAAACTCCCTGGGGATTCAAATGAAGTTGTTTTCAGATGTGGCTTTTTCCTATTCATACTCATATCTCAACCTGGATTCAGGTTGTTATCCATTTTAATTCATATCATCAGTATATAAGGCGCCTTTTAAACTAAATATAAATGCGTGGAGGAACAAGCCGTTGGTAATAAAACTGAACTCCAAATAAACACAATTAGAGAGAATCTGACAACTTTAATGACTAACGAATCTCGCCTGAGATCATAAATGCTGATTTTGAAGAGGGGGAGAGGCATGTTCCAGTTTTGTCTGAAAAACACGTGTGGTCCTTGGATAAGTGCAAACTTGTGATTGAGGATTTATGACAAACTTGAAGCGGCCGCTGCAGACTGCTTGGTCATCCTTCAGTAGAGCTAAACGACTTCCTGTCTGTTTACCAAAAATCCGCAGCCTGTAAATGCTCAAATAATCCATTCGTTGTGAAATGAGAATTCTTGTTGAATTTGTGTCACGGATGTCATGGCGATAGTTATCAAGGCTTTTCATTCAAGACCACCAGTGTTTATCTTGTGATCGCCCAAACTACCATGGCGAGATCATGTGGAAAGCTTTAATGCAACATCTGGTTTCCCCCCCCCATCATAAGCACCGTTAATGTTTTTAAAATCAGTTTTTCTTCTGTTTTAAGCAAAGTGTCTTCCTATGTGCCACACCCTGCACACACTCATTTTAATTGTTTTAAAGTGGACAGACGGATGTTGAGTCTGATTATTAATCACTTGCCCTCTATTTTGCGAGAAAGAGGTGGGCTGCTTCATCATGACTTCAGGTTAATTAGGTGGATTAGAGGCCTGCAGTTTCAGATTCAGCTCTGAAATGGGAGGAAACGCATCACATCGGAGCATAACTGTGACTGTTTGTAAATGAAGATAACGTCTGTTTTCCTCCAGCCGCCTACTCCAACACGGCATTTATACCAAAATGGAGGATTCCTTGCAGATAATTGCAAGATTTTTGTTTTAAGTTGGCATGAAATAACTTGCACTCTGGGAGATTTATGAACATAAATAAATCACTCTGATTAATATAATTGTAATTGTCAAAACTGTTTACTTGCTCATACAAGCAAATCACTTAGACTCTGTTCTCATCTTTGACTCTTTCTCTGTTGAATAAAAAGTAACTTCAAGTTTGACTAACAAGCCACTTTTACGACCCCAAGAGCTATTTTATTTAAATTTTTTCCTTTGGTCTTCGGTCCAATTAAACATTTGTTTCGAGACTCAAAAGCAGCACAACTCTTTGCAGCAAAATAGCTTGATTTTTATAATATCTAGTGTAGGAAAAGTTTAGATTTCTAAATTAAAATCGGTTCTATTTCTGTTTATGGGTTTAATTTCCTTCAGTGGCAGGGAGCCCAGACATTCATAAAGTCCTAAATTCCTGTGTCTGAAATGAAAGCCTTAAAGAGTCTTAAATTAACCGTAAATAAGTCAATCAGAGGTCTTAAATTTTATCTTGGCAGGACTATTTGATATCGTACATTTATGGGGGGTTTTCTACATCATGGAACTTTTCTGTCAGGCTAAAGTTTGAGTCACATGCCGACATTGCACTCTGGCTCTCCGCTAACATTCCCTTACTTGCTGGCTAGTTAGCGTTTTTTGCATCCATCGTGGGTCAGTGCACACTTATCGCCAGTTGGCTGGACGATGTTTGGCGATATGGGTCTTAAGTCACAATAGTCTTAAATAGTCTTAAAAAGTTTTAAATTTGAGTTGGAGAAAACTGCAGAAACCCCAAATGGGACACTCAGGTTTTTCTTGTATATCAAAAATGAGAATAGTTTGCAAACTATTGGCAACAAACAAAACTACACCATTTGTGCTATTTTTGTGAAAATGTTGGTTATCTACTGCTTGAAAACTGCTTGGAAATGCTGCTGAAGCTAGCATATATATTTTTAAAAATTATTTTTACATTTTAAAGTGTTTGTCAGTTCTTTTGCATTTCTAGTCGAACAGCCACATCTGGCTCCAGAGCCGTGAGCTGCAGACCCTGAAGCGATGTCTGAAAAGTCATTTTTAGTCGGCAAGAACAAATATGAATGCAGTCGTTGGCTCCACAATGTCAACATGCGTTTCATGTTCAGCAGGCAGAAATAGCAACAGGAAATGGGAACTATCATTCATAAATGCGGAAAACAAATGAAGAAGTAGGGGGACGTTGATGACGGCAGAGTCATTAGTACAGAAATGCTAACAGAAAACAGTAACTGCGTGCTTTGATGTTTTGTTGTTTCGACAGAGAGAGGATAGCCTCATGTTGTTCTCGGCAATGCTGTATGAGTGCGTCACGCAAGAGTGTCCGGAGATGCTGCCAACATATATCGCTATTGAGCAGGTAACACACCTACTCGGCACAGTACACACACACACATTTCTGTTTTACATTGTGTGACAGCAGCTGGTCGTAGAGCAAATATATTGTCATGAATGATAAAAATGTTCAAAACATTTTATTGTATTAAATAACTTTTATAGATTCTTCAGTTCTTGGCTTTTAACAGGATTGCCACACAGTCTGGAAAAGTATGAAAAGGAAAAAGTTTGAAAAAATATTGACTTCTTAATTGTCTTAATTCGCTTTTTTGACACTGAAACGGAAATAAAATAAAAAAAAAACAATTCTTGCAGTCAATTTATCAGATTGATAATCACACCAATTAAAACCTCTCCGACATGACACAAAAAATGCCATACACTTGGCAGCAGCTGACTGGTTTCTATTTCCAGGAGACATTGGGCAATTCAGCTGTTCCTATTTGCATCACAACACATCCAAAAAACTACCACATTCTTATCTGAAAGGTTTTCGAAGATCGTCTGTTTCCAGTTGCTAATCTAATTTCAGCCTGGTTCCTACAACGTGTCCCTTTTGTCTAAACACCCTAAGCGACATTGAAGCTGCAGCTTAGCGCGTATGCCTTCACCTTTTTCTTTCAGGCCGTTGGGGCTCTGCGTCAGGGTGACCTTCAGCAGACCTTCCCCTTGTGGCAGCTGCGTCTGGTGGTGGAGTTGTGGGACGGCCGGATGCTGCGAGGTCCTGCAAACAAACATGACACCCTGCTAACTTCCGAGTTTCTTCCCGTCATGAAGAATGCGGTCGACGTGTCGCTGGACAACTGGCTTCAAGGTGAATGGATGCTTTAATGGATCTGTAACAATTAGGGATGCTCCGATCAGGTTTTTTGCTGCCGATTTTGATACCGATCACCCTTATCTGAAAGGTTCATGTTTTGCTTTAGGTATAAATGATACTATGTTATCTGGCAAAATGGAGAGATCATCTGGCAATAAATTCACCTAATTTAGACATATTTTAAAACGCATCTAAAATCTTTTTTTTAAGTTAGATGCTGCAGCTTAAAGCAGCTGTTTGGTGTGAGAGTCACTACCAGGTGGAGGTTGAGCGGCGCTCTGTCTGTGAAATATTAATACCTGTAGCGCATAGCGGCGGTCCAAGAGCGAGAGCAGAACCAGCGTCTTTCACCTCCAGCTCGAAAACTTGAATTATTTTTGGGTCATTTGTTTAGCTTTCTGACTGTGATACTAATCACTCTTAGAGCGTTATAGTTCCACATGACTGGATCTGTTGCTACGCGCTTGCGCCGTGTGAAGGAAAGAGGAGATCAGCCGCACACGCAGGCTGCAAAGTGAGATAAATGTGATCGGCTTTGGTGATCGGCAACAAGAGACCGTGATCGGCGATCACCGATCATACACTTTTCACGGAAATCGGCCGATTATGATCGGTGGCCGATGGATTGACACACCTCTAGTAACAGTCTTTTAGATAAGTTTAATAAGGAACATATTTATGTTTTGGGATTTAATTATTTGATGTCCAGTTTCTTCCAATACTGCTTAGTTACTGCTGGCAAATTAACCCACGTACCAAGATGTTATTAATCCTCTTAAACTTTGTGTTGGTTTCTCAGTAATTACATTTTTTTTGATGGTAATTGGTTACTATGACGCTGCTGATTTTGCCTTACTAACTCCCCAAAGAGCAGAAAACTGTAACCGTCACAAAAATCTTCCCTTCACCATCTCCCAGCCTCCTCCTGCATTAATTTTAATAATCTGCTGCTCACTTATAAAGGTTAATATTGAATTGCCAATATGTGTCCATAACCCAATCACGCCTGTGTGTTCAGCTGGGCAGGTTCGACTAAAGAAGGTAAAAACATGAATATGACTGAGCATTAGCAGTACAGAGTTTTGATAATGTGCTTATTATGCAGAACACAGAGGCGGAAGTCTAAAAAGTGATCCACAACAATGAAAATGAAGGACTTGAAAACTTGAGTTGTGTTTTCCGTAACTAAGTCCAATAGCATCTGAAGAGCTAGCCTTCAGTCGGTTAGCTAGGAGGGGGGAAAGCAGAAAAGCATCCTCCATTTAATGGTGGTATGATGTCATCAGGAACAGGCCAGTTCCGCCAATCTTCTGTCTCAGAAAACACACTTTGCATCAAGTTCCCGACTGATTTCCTCCTTTTAGTTGCATTTTTCTTTGGAGACGTCTTTGTACGTAAAGCCATTAGTTGCGGAACATTGCTAAACGCTCTTTTTACTAATTTGCGGTGACTGTTTTTACAAAGTTGAGCAAATTATGGTAATCTCCGTTTTCTCCAGCTAAATCTGATCTGGAACGTCTCCAAATTCTCCTGCGTAATGCAGAGGCAGCGATCAGCATCTCACACCTCTCTTTATTGGTTTTCTCCGTCTGCAACAGGATGTCAGTGAAGCCTTTGCACTTCACAGCAGGTATTATTGCTGCTGAAAGGCATTCTGATGACTTGTGCTGTAGCCAAAGTCAGCAGGATGTCATGTGACGGCACTCAGTTGACTAAAGTCAACTGTTACAGATTATTTCGACGTGACAACAACTGGTATTGTTTCGCCAATAAACTCCTCATAAACTGCCAGGTGGCCGTAGCATTCCTGTTTGCTGAGCGCATGCGAGAGAAACGCTATTGCTAATTTTAACCCTGTCAGCACTCGACACGTGTCTGCGGCCCTTATTTGCAGTGGTGTCGCAGGGTGGATGTGTTTCCACTTGTTTTTTATGTGCAGGGTGTAGCACATGAATGTCATAGTTTAGAGGACAAACAGACGACACGTACACCCAAACACACATTCCATAACTAAACCAGCGAACACAAACACTTTCAGGAAAAACGAAAGAAAGCACTCCATGCAAGTCGTGGGAAACAGGTGATGTTTCCGTCATAAAAGGAGTTGAAACTTGCTCTTAGTATAAACATTCATTAAAGCTAGTTGCGGGTCATAGCTGTAAGGAAGTACAGAATGACTTTACTTCATGGATCAAGAATGTTGGTCTTCTCTGCAACTCTCCATAAATGAAACGTGTGCAGCAACTTTATTTTTAGTGTTTTTGTTTCCGCAGTTTTCCCAGAAGCCAGTGCTGCGGGAATTTTATATACAAACAATCTAAATGTTTCTCCTAGAATCACTTGCATGTAAAAGTTTGAAATGGCTTTTCAACAAGATATACCAAAAAAATAGAAAGTCTTGATGAGTTTTATAATTGCAATTGATCTGATTCTTTTTCTTTTGTCCCAATCTTGATTTTCTAGCCATCTTTCCTTTTAATAACTCAAATTAACAGCTTGTTAATGGATCTTTTTTTAAATGAACAGGAGTGTAATAATTTACAAGACAGACAAAATCATTCTGTTGTTTTCAACAATCTT
This sequence comes from Poecilia latipinna, assembly GCF_001443285.1. Classification (NCBI taxonomy): domain Eukaryota; kingdom Metazoa; phylum Chordata; class Actinopteri; order Cyprinodontiformes; family Poeciliidae; genus Poecilia; species Poecilia latipinna. Next base: position 47,742 of record NW_015114190.1, on the reverse strand, counting down.
TGCCATCTTATGTTACCACGGTTAGCATTACAAACTGTAAACACTAGTCTCTGTGTATATTACCAAGCAACTGCCAATCCTTATCTAAGCCATTTTCTAAAGGCTCGAAAGGATAAAATCAAGCATCTTTGTTTTGCACAGTTTTTTTTTTTTCTGCTGAAAGTCTTGCCCTCTCTCACCATCCTGCAGCCTGGATAAACCGCAGCCATTTCCCACACGTTTTTGTTGAAAATCCAGTTTGCTTCTTACATCACTGTGTTTCCTCTCACTCCTTTTAAACACCTGACTGATGCTGAAAATACCAGAGCCTGACTTTACTCAGTCTAAGCTTCACGGTTTCCACTGATTCATCATTTACGCTCAACGTCCCAAAGGTTGGTAGGAATCGTCCTCTGTCGAACTTTTGTGCCCAAAAGAAGTTTAGTAAGAAACGACCAGAGCTGCAAAGGATGAACTTATGTATCGAAACACTGAGACCTACATGCCTCTGTAGTAAATAATTTTCCAAAAGTGCTTCTTCACAATTAAGAGATGGTTCTAATGAATATGTCAGTCATTTTCTGTGAGTAACAGTGAAGAGTGTTGCTAGCTTGACTTCGAGGTTTTGGCTCTGATTTATTCTGTGATTGGACGGAAATCTGAATTTTGAGTTAAAAAGTTTCCAGTCACAGGCTGATTTCTCAGTTCATCTATTTTTTTTTTTTAGATCCATTTCACAGTAACATTTCAACATGTAAAAAATGTGTGTTTGTGTTGTAAGTACAATTGCCTCTGCCGAATGTTTGTTTGAGCCTGATGGAAGCCACCTGTTTGGTAGGATTTTTATTTACAAGGATTTCCTTTTTCCAGAAACAGTTTAGGATCTGTATTCCAACACGGCATGTCACCCTAAAATTGTCTTTCTTCCTAATTAGAAACATAATAGTGCTATAGATTTCTAAGGGGTTCTGAATGCCACATCTATCGCTGCGTCTGTCAGCTTTGACTTGCAAATGTTAGTTAATAAGTTAATTAAAAAAACTCTGTACGCCATATGAGGACGACGACAGGAAGTACTCTGAATGCTGCATCATCTGTCTCTCTGTAAGTTACTAGTTTCCAGTACGCATCTTAGCACATCAAACAGCCGCTGCCTGACTGAAATACTCCCATATTAACATTATAATTGATAACTAAAATAAAAGCAGATCAAGATTTGTGTGGCGGTTATAAAACGTGATGTCTGGTGAAATCTGTGTTTTGTTATTTTTTTTCTGTGTTCATTTAGACCACAGCTCAGTGGTGAGTTCCTACATGAGGGGTGAGGTTCTGTCCAGGGACGCTCAGTCCATCATGTTGGCCTGCTTTCTGGTGTACCGGTCCATCCCGTGCTTCAGAAATACGCAAGCAAATCTGGAGGGTAAGATATTTTCTCTCTCTCTCTCTCTGACATGTTTGCAGAAAACTTCCTCAGTGTTTATGTAGTGTGTATATCCTGTGTTTACGAACATGCTGTTTGAAAACGGCAAGAATTGCTTTTACTTAATGAATATTAGGATTGTATGTATAGAGACCTTTCTATGCACAGTTTTAAAAATGAAAATTTGAATTATTTTTGAGTCACAACCTGCAAATCCACCTTTAGTTTCTGTTTGAGACTTTTATCTTGCACAGCCTCCAAGATGCATCATGTTGGCATGCTAATCTACTGAAAAAGTTAGATTTTAATTATTTAGCATCTGAAATAACTACACTAGCAGGGCTTGTAAGTTGCAATATGAGAGTAAATGCAGATGGCTTCGTTGGAAATTACTCTGTCTTGTCGTGTTTCCCTACAGGCTGCAACTCATTTGCAGATTTATTATTGCGTAGCAGCCAGCTGGGCATCCCTCTGAGAGACCTGTTGAGACTGGTGCCCATCCTCCCGAGTCCTGCATCTGGATCGCAGTCCCTGCTGTTCCCCCTGCAAGCATTTTCATCCTGATGCTCCAAGCCAGTCAGTTTGAATCTCAGGGATGAAGCTCAGCCTTGTGCTACAAGAAGAGGTGGGGGAAACAAAAGTGTCAAATTGTGACGCCTTCAGTGTTGCAGTGAAAAAAATGGAAAATATAGACCTTAAACCTCCGTTAAATGGAATAACTAATGTATGTGTTTTTTTATATGTGCTAGTGATGTATTTAGCATTTTTTTACAACGTTAACAGGTAAAACTGCAGCAATCATGCTGCATACGCACCAATTTTATGGTGCAACTAATCTATTGTGGGACTGAGTCCAGCATCTTTCATCAAAGAGCACCAAAAGTAAGGCATGACAATAAAAGAGAAAATACTTGTAAACATTCTGGTCTTTTTGTGTCTATTTTTATTTTTTCTATACCATGCTCAGTTTTCTGTCACGTCTTGTTTATTTAGCACAGATGCCAGAGTGGTGTTGGCAGCATTTCATCCCTGTGGTCAAGATAAATGCACTTTGAAGTTATTCAGAGATGAAGACATGTTGTGTTGTTTCTGGTGGTTCCCCACATGAAAGGATTCCCCTCGACTTCCAAAGCAGAGATGCAAATCTGTAGTCACTACTTGTTGTTCTGGGAAGTGGTGGACTTTTAGGTTCATGCTTCTTTCTTGTGCCTCGAAACAAAATGATGCCTTTGAGCCTGAAGTTATCAAATTCTTTTTCTTTTTCCTTTCAGTTCTTTTATTTTTGGACTTTTTCTCTAACACTTGTTAAAGAAAATAACATTTCTGATATTAGGATCTAACATGGTAGCTGTGTTAATGAAAACCTTTTTGGTGCCTTCACTGAAATCTTTTCAGTATGACACAGAAAGCAGCTTTACTTGAGAATCCATCAGTCAACATTGGGAAGCACTTAAATCATTCTTGGTATCCATAAAAGCAGAGACTTTCTTTAAACTACACCATAAAACAGTCAGCAGACCACAACACAAGCATCCGACTAGTTAAAACAATGATTTTCTATGAAAACAAACAAAACAAAACAAAAAAAAAAATCCCAAAGTGCTCAGGAAGCATTTTCTTCTGTCCTTTCTGCTGCCTAGAACACATTCCAACACTTTCTGATACTATCAGACATTTTCAGTCGCATGAAAAGGATTTGTTTAGGCAACAACTTGAATCCCGAGACCAGCGGGGTCTGTGCAAGCAGCGCGGGAATTATTGCATACTGTACATGCTTGAAACTTGGCTTTGAAAGAAAAATTCCAGTCACGCAGATCGAAGCTGTTTCTGTAGCTGCTGCCAGTTGTAGTTCAGCTACATAGTTTTGATGAGCGGTTTCATTTTCTCCAAGATGTAAATGTTAATCAGACTGCTGAACATTCTTATTTAATGAGTCCTGTTGAATTTTCCTTAACTGATTCTTGGCAAGTCCTATTACGTGTCCTGGTACTTCAAGAGACTATAAGCTTTTTAATCTTGATGCTTCTACTGAGGAAGGAAATCCTTATATCATGTGGTTGGGGTGTGTGTGTGTGTGTGTGTGGGAAGATGTGCTGTGTGTGTGCTTGCAGTTCTGGATCTCTCTCTTAACCAATAGCTCGGAGAACATTCCAGAGCAAATGGAAAACATCCGAACCAACAAGTGGTCCACACCCTTGTCCCAGAATTGCCACACAACGAGCAGCTCTTCATTCCCGTAGGAAACTAGTGGTACAAAGTGTTTGCTTTGCTAAGAGACTTCTCTTAACTCAGTGCTAGTTAGGCTTGATGCAAATTGCAGCTGGGTTTACTTTATTGTGTACCAAGCTACATTTAACTAGGGACTTTTCTGTGTGTTTTGGGTGTTCTCTTCATGTTGAAGCTTATTCTCTGTTCTGCCACACATGTGGGATCTTAAGAGTCTATTAAACCTTAAATTAGGTGATCCACCCATATTTAGATTCCGTTGTCTCCGTGGCAGCACAAAGTCTGAAGAAGTGATTAATAACGCCAGAAAAGGCATCCAGACCGGATCCAGGTGATTCCAGAGGCTTTAAAAGGAAGAGATTTTCAGAGCTCAAGGAATGTGGAGGAATCTTTGACACAAGGAAACGTTTGTGGGTATTTCTGTTGTGTCTTACTTCCTGGATTTTTTCATCACTCACGATTGTTTGGGCAAAGGCTTGACACGGTAGTTGACTCCACCTAAACAATAATGCTTCACGTTCTTTTCATCACTGCCAGTGCCGTTTGTTTCCTGCAACGATGTTAAACGCACGGAAATCCAATTTCACATCATCCATGTTCCGAGTTGGGGCATTCTTTATGAGCAGCAGAAATCTGGTTTACCGTCTCGAGGTTTCGTTAATTTTGAAGTCAGTCGCTACGAACAGGTCAGACACTAACAAAACTGACTCCCTCCAACACTGCTAACAATGCTAATAAAAGAAAAAAAAATGTCAGGTAGATTTGTCACCAGGCTTAAGAGAAATCACATTAGTAGTTCTGGTAATTATTTTTTTTAAAAACACTCCACACTTGATCTGCTTTAGAGTAGATACGTTTTCATGGAGCATTTGTGACAAAACCAAACTCTAAACAGACGAACTGCATAAAATTTGCTTTCAACATCAATATTACTGGCAGATGAATGATAAACAGTGGACTTTGGGTGAAAAATGGAAAGATCAAAGTCATGATGGCTGAAACTTGATGATTTCCTGGTCAGCAGTGGTCAATACCATATGTGGAAGTAACAGATCTGATGAAAACGTAAGTCAATTTGCCCCCTTTTTACTTGTATCCATCCAGATTTTCTGTAAAGTTGGTAAATACTTCACATGCCAACATATGACCTTTACACTGTTACATCTGTCTTGGGCGCATAGCATCACGACTTTAAGATATTCACGCTTCCAGCACATTGCACTGGGCTGTTTAATATGCCTGCGGTTTCCTGGAAACGCATCCCATTCCAGACAGTGCGTCTTAGCAAATATTCCAGGGAAATGTCACATGACATTGATCAGCAAGCGGAGTCCACAGGAAACCAGTACAGCCCATGGGTGTCTTCCAGATGATCAAAGTGTGGGTGTTTAACAGCCGGAGGAGTCCGGAGCCTCTGCTGATCAACCCTTAAAAAGGTCTTAACGTCCCTGTTGCTGTGATGCTAAGGGGAAAAAATGTGCTTAAAAGCAGCATTATGCCATTTTAAACCACGGAAAGCTTTCTACAATTAAAGAAAAGACTATCAGACAGCTTTAGATTGTTTCCATGTGCCCATGCTTTAGCTGTGGATGCAGCACACAAGAGTTGAGAGATAAGCCTCGTTAAAGCAAAATTAAAAATATCAGAAGACTTCTTTATGACTGCTCTACAAAGCTATACGAACACTCCAGACTAAAGCATACTGATCTTAATCTTATGCTTAACTTATCAAAGCTACATTTTTCATTATTTTGTGCAGCAAAAGACACATGGTAATGTTTCCAAATGACTTGAAGTGTTTCAAGACCTTTAAAAAGACAGGACTCGGATGTTTGTTTTTTTCTTAAAAACCGAGTAAAGTTCAAACAAATGTTCTAGCGAGGCTAACATTTACATTAGTTTACATTTTCAGCACAGTTCCTGAAGTTTGCACACTTTGAGGTCTATGTTTTTCCCCCGTCAGAGATTATGGAGGCAACGTTCCGGTTAGTCTTTCCTTCCCACTGTGGACTCGAGCTTGATTGGGTGGCTACATAGTTTCAAAGTCAGACTTGATGCAATTAGCCAGGTTCTCATTTAGACTCATTGCTTTTCTCCAGTGGATCTTCACAGTTAGAAAACCAGTCCCCCATCGGGGACAAAAGGATGATGCAGTATCTTGCTGAAATCGGCAAGAAAGACCTTCACTGAAAACCTCTGGTTGGTCCAATATTCTTGGTATGCAAGTTCAGGTTGTTGGGCCACAATTTCATCGGGTTTAACAGAGAAAATTCATTTTTAATTGCTTTTAGTCTCTCCACTGAGTAATGGGTTTGGGGTTTTATGTATGAACAGGCTACTTTCCAATGGAGATAATTGAGTCGGCATTGACTACGTAGGCCAACACACGCAATTTAGACAGAGAGGCGAAGGTGTTGAACCGTCATCACGCTGCAAGGATTTTAATATGTGCAAGATTCAGATATTAAACTAAAATCAGATGTCACTTTGGGTGGATTCTTCTCAGCCATGCCCGATCAGGTCTAAGTGTAGAAAAAAATGTTTTATTGTGTAATAGTGTGGCAGATTACACTGCAGCGTGTGTTGGGAAACGGACAACCTTGAGTGAATGTTGCTTTTCTTTTCTTTTCTTTTTTTAAGCAGCTCATTATCTGTGAAGCCTGTGGGAAAAGGAGTGCTGTCTCTCTGGGGGGAAAAATAAAACGCCATTGTGTTTGTTTCCACAATAATCGATGTGTGTCAGAGAGAACACGCCCTCCACCTTTTGTCTTTTCTCACGTCTTAACTTTATCGGGAGTTTTGTGCATTCAGTTTTAACACTCGTGTAAACAGTTCCTTCCCAGGCTGTGATCTTCTCTTGTAAACAACGGGCCGACCGAGGACCACCAAGGAGATGAAACGCAAGGAAAGTAGGCAAGAATCGAGGGCAAACCTCTGGAAAAGTCCGATTTTTACCTCCAAAGATGCATTTTCTCTGCCGACTATGAAAAGTGGAGAAAATGACTGAAATCCTGCCATTAACGACAAGTAATGGAGCCCAATCAGGGACATTAATGGAACAGAAACGTTGTTAAAAAGCCTGCTCACTCCTCTATTTCCATCTTGTCGTGACCTTGTGTGATTTTTCTAATGATTCTTTCACCACAGGACAAGAACTCGTAAAGTTTTTTGTTTTTTAGACCAAAAACAAAACAAAAATCTATATATAGCCACTGATTTACCAGTCTAATTAGTGTAAATATTATTCATGAGACTTTAATCCCAAGCCCCTCCAGTCCAAGTTGTTGACTAAAACCCCCATCTCTGCCTTAGGATCCAAACATTAAAAGTATTGTGTTGTCAAATTTTGAGTACATCTAAAGTTAGATCCATTTAATTCAAACTCTCAACATTATGGCTGAAAAGTAAAAGACTTTAAGTGTTTTTGCAATGGTCCAGAGAAAGTCCAGATCTCAACTTGATTTAAAAGCTGCATTGGAAACAAAAGGGCTGTACATAAATGGATACTTATAAACCTCAGTGAGACGGAGCATTGTTGCAAAGAAGAGTAAACTAAAGTGGAATCTCTCACAATGATGTCAGAGACCGATCATGTCAAACAGAAAGTGACTGCTTCACTTTTTTTTCTTTTTTTTTCTGTCTGTTAAAGGTTAGATTTACAAGTTACTGAATCATGGTGTACTACAGTGGTTGTCTTTTGGTATATTTGTTTAATAGACAGTAACACCATGGAATATGCTGGTATTGTTTTTTTGCTCACGTTATGGGTTGGGCACATGGCTGCTGGTCGTCAGCGGTTTGTGAACAAGTTCTCATGGCGTAGTAGAGAGGGTGTGTTTAATAAAAACTGATTTCATCTTTACTTTTTTTTTTTCCCAGAGCTTACATCATCCTCTCTTACATCTGAGGCCGGGCTTGAGGATAAGATGGATTGCTTTCTTCAAGTCAAATTTCTGCCTCAAGTGGAGGAATTTGGGTGTCTTGATGAGGTGTTTGAGTGATGACGGGAAGAGTTTGGGTAGATTGCCTGGAGACCCAATTGTGTCAAATTTTCTTCAGTAATGCTTGTGCCACTTCAATCTGGTCTGGTGAAGAAAGAGTTCAGCCCCAAAACGAACCCCAGCTGAACCCAGCTCCGTTACTTATCAACCCAAGCAGAGCACTTGGACGTTTGGTCAGTTGGTTTTACAGCTGTTCTGCACTGTACAATGGCTGCTGGAAAAGACCAACTACTCAGAAACCACTTGCTGCATTCTTGTTGGCTGCGCAGGAGGCTCCACTTCTGCTTGTCAAAGATGTGCGGTTCTTTAGTTGCAGTCATTTTCACATGCGAGTGTAAACGTTAAGTTGGGAGGCATGGCCAGCACCAGCTTATTTGGATTTAAAGTGACAAGAGGCCCTGAAACAAACAGCTCTTTCTAAAAGTAACACAGGTCGAACTAACCAGACTGAAAACTCATAATCTATGAATGAACAGGTTTTGTATAGCCCATAGACCTATCCTGACCTGTTCAAGGAAGTATAAGAAGTCACTTTTAAAACATCCAACTCAGTGCAGTTGGAACAAAACAAAGTTTTTCCCACCTGTATGCAAACAGGTGATCTGCATGTCGGGTTGCTTTCACACCCTTATTTACTTAGATTAGGTTTTCCTCTGCATGCTGCTCAAAGCACAGAGGGAACTGCTTCAACGGGATTTAGAACAATTTTTCAAGAAACACGACTGAAACATCTGGTGTGGGAGGACTTCCTGACATGTCACCACATCTGCGTTTCCCTCTTCTCTAACGTCCACTTTTCTTCCAAAAGGTCAAGCGAACTATAAACCCAGCGGTTGCGTCACATCTGGTGCAGTAGTTGACGATTGCAGACCTTGTCACGTTATATAACTGTTTATGTAGAAACTGACTAGATTGCACTCCGGTTTATGCCTTACAAAACAAAGTGCGCTTCCTTGGGAGAATCCTCTTGTTGACTCCTTTTGAGAAGCAACATTTAATGACAGAAGGTATCACATTTGAGCATGTAAGGGGGGGGGGGGGACAGGGGAAAACCTCTTTCTCCTCTTTGTAGCATGTGTCTACGAAGCTAAACGAAACAAGCTGCAAGGAAGTCACTCCCGTTTTTATATCAGCTTCTGCTTTTACTTCCTCCATGTTCACAAAAAGGCTCTAAATTTCCCTTTTGGATATGCATGACTTGTTTTTAATATACCAGCTTCCTCCAACATAAGCAAATGATATGAAAATAGCAAAATATAGTGTCCTAGTAGATTTAGCATTGGTTTAAATTGAACTCTACAGGACCTCCCATCAGCTTAGAGAAGCCCTTACTCTTCATGCAGTTCACTATACTGTGAATTTTTTTTTTAAATCAAATTGTTTGCAGCATTAAAAAGTGATATGATGATAAAAACCAATCAGAAGACGAAACTATATCTCTGTCAATTTTGGACCTTACAGGCATCCAGTAGACTTCGTGTCAGTGACAAAACCTATAGGGCCAGTGTACAATGAAAAAGTTTAAGCGTATCTACTGTATCTACTGTTCATGTAAAATTTAACACTTCTATAAAGTTTATTTTTTATTTTTTTTTTATGTTGGCTTGCAGTGATATATTGTGCTGATCTGTTTTCACAACAGCTGGATGATTCGCCGTAAGATTTAAATCACAGATGGTTCGCTTTACGCTGGGAAAGTACCAATCCTCCCGGCACAGGCCATGAAAAGACTCTGCAAACAAAACTTTGATGACTGTAATTGTCTGCAGTTCCTGATGTGCAAACACAAAAGTTGTGAGACGAATCCTTCAGAGAGTGTTTTATGTAGCCCGACCCCTGGAGACAGGTATTTTCCCTTCACCAAGGAGCCGTGTTGCCCTGCGAGGCACCAGAGTCCCGTCGAGGGTGGACCCCACAACTCTGGTGCCGTAGACGTAGGCACCAGCACATCCTCCATGAGCCCGCATGAACTGAATGGGCACAGAAGGTGGATAGATGCTATTACAAGTACAAAATGTTCAATAATGTAATCTGTAGAAGTGGGATAATGGATAATAGTTGTAGAATTCAAAGTGCCGCCATGGTAAGAGTTTTAATTTTGGAAAGGTAAAGACATGAATACATCTTTGTGTTTTTTGGCAGAGCTTTAAAGTTTGTAGAAAATTGTACACCTTGAAAGAGAATCGATGGCGTACTAAAGATAAGACGGTTCACAAGATGTAGGTCTGGACTGGTTCTTTCCAACTCATGATTATGCTACAATCCAGTCCTATGCACAGGCTCATCGTCCGACGTAAGGTGAACCAGTCTCACGTATTCTGTTACAGAAAAACATTCCCACGGCATGATGCCACTGGCGCCATGCCTCACCCTAAAGATGGTGTGCAAATTTGGACACACACACACACACAAACACTTTGCATGGACAGAGCCACCATGCTCCACGTGTTGACTCTGTCCTACACGTGGAACATGTGCAGGACATGAAGCCCACATGGCTTCCTTTCAACGGTGGCCGTTCTGTTTGCCATTTTGTGGAGTGCATGCCTGAAACTGTGGGATTCTTCTTCCCACCTAGAGTTTCCATGGCTCTCTTGTCGACTCCTCTGATGAAACTCATTGAAACTCGTGTATAAATTTTCTTCTGCTTTTCATGTCTGCACTCATTTGGCCTATGATAAAATCCCACAAACATCGAAATGTGTTTTGCTAGTGTGGCAATGTGGGGAGAAAAATGTGTTTAAGGGCTTTTCTCTTGCTAGATTTCGACAGTTAAAGCTGCAGTAAGTCACTTTTTTTTCATATTTTGTAAAACTTTCACTATGTCGTGATTGTATATTATGAGATGGCATATGAGAAGATCGAGCTCCACCACCTCCCCAATCAGAGCCAGGAGGAGGGTCTTAGTGCTGTCAATCATCCTCAGCTACATGCTGCTCGATGTACCAATGGTAGAGAAACCATTGGTACAGGGAAACTGTTTGAGTATTATTTGTGACCATGCTAACTAGCCTTAGCATTTGTGGCAGACTGTTATCAGGAGGAAGTTGTAGCATAGCAGAAAATAAGGGAAGACTTGGTGTGAACGGCATATACAAGAATGATTGACAGCGTTAAGACCTTCCTCCTGGCTCTGATTGGCTGTTTCAAATGAGCACGGGGAGAAGGCAGAGAAGCTCACTTGTTTCACAGATTATCTCATACCACACCGTCATGACATCGTGACAGTTTTAACATATCTATCTATCTATCTATCTATCTATCTATCTATCTATCTATCTAATTTTTTTTTTATTACAAACTGCAGCTTTAAGCTATTTTAACTTCTGTTTTTTTGCGGAAGAGAAGGTTTCATTTCTCTCCCATTCCTCACCATAATCGGTGTCATCACTTATTGCATTGTTTGTTAAAAGGTCCGGAATGTCTGCATGCTTCTGAGCGTGGGATCACGGCTCATCCGGGAACCAGAGAATTCCATTCATGACCAAGCCTTCTCTGCTGCGGCACAAATGGGAGGTCTTGAACTGGTGGGTGTGCCCAGAAATGCGAAAATCTATTACTCTGCAAGTCTGTCAGACGGGCTCAGTATGAATGGTGGAGCCGCAGCGGAGCGGGGAGGCTGGTGCAGCAGTTAGGAAGGGTAGGGGGGGAAAGATGGGACAGAAAGCGCGCACATGAGTTCCTGGAGCTCATGTTCAGGTGGGGTGGGAGGAGGACGGGAGGGAGATTTTTTTTAAAAAATTATTCCGACCTGCAAAAGCTTGAAAGTGAAAGAAAATGTGTCGGGGTCATGTTGGTCCTCAGTGCGCGCCTCGTGAATGCTTGGCTGATTTAAAAAGAAAAAAAAAAAAAAAAAGCAAACAAAACGAAAAAGAAAAAAAAAGAGCAAAGACATGCAAAAGTTGCGACTGGCCGCCAGTGACTCGGGGTAAGTCTGTGAGTTCTTTTTTTTTTTTTTTTTTTTTTTTTGAATTAAACGCATAAAAAAGTTAAGATAAGTTCTCCACTTCACAGCTGTGCGGTCCCTTCAAAGCCCAAATGAGGAAGCAGCTTGTGCCTGTGACTTTGATGAAGGTGCATTTACCTAAACTGATTTTTTTTCTTTTTTTGCAACTTGACTGCAGCTACGACTATATTTTTTTCTTTGAATTGCACTTGACACATCAGAGATGGAGTTTAGAAAAGCTGAAAGGTTCTGGAGGCCGTGCAGCGTTCACTCATGCATAATGGGCGGATTGTGCAGAGATAAAAGGAAGTATGCGGTGTCAGACAGAGATAGTATGCAGGTCCTCCTCTTCCTTTTTTATTTTTATTTTTTTTTTAAAAGTTATTGAATGGCTTGACCTGACGCAAGGTTATTTAGCTCTGCGTGATGCATCATAGCACCTGTCAGTAACTGCATCTTCATCCACAAGCTTAAAAAACATCAACAACCAAAAAAAACAAAAACAAAACTATCTATATAAAATCTCACTGTCTATTTTTGAAACCACCGTCAACTCCTATGAGAGACTCGAGCCGGAATGCAATGGGCGTCGCCTAAATTATTAATCCATTCTCCGGCTTCTCGGGAAGTTGGGTGGTGCGTTCACGGGGCGCTTGAAGTTCCTTTACGAGCCATAATTAGAACTTTCAAGGCCGCGACTAAGCTACTCTTTATTGTCAAGTCTTCAAAACTGCCCTTAATGAGAGCGTAACAATGAGAAAGCCTTTAATGGCCCAATTTAAAAAAAAAAAAAGCCTACAGAAGTCCCGTGTAATGTTTGACACAAGCCATGAAGCGGACACAGCACACACACAAGAACTTTTTGGGCTAAATGCAAACATACTGGGTGGAGGAAAAAGACGCCGCACGTCAACGTCAGCCCCTATGTTTAGATGGGATGGTGGCAGCATGATGCTGTGGGGATCCTCCTTCCACTAGTGCTCTGGGTTCGCTTTTGTGAAGGAAAAGTGTTGAACTTTTTTGGACTGATTTAATATTTTCTTTTTCAGGGTTATATTTCCAGTTAAAGTTGTTTATGTTAGATTTGAAATCACCGGCGTCAACTCAGAGCCACCTGCAGACGAATAAGTCATTGGTTCAATGGAAGATTTTTGGGTTTCAAACCGATTATGTTAGAGTGCAGAGTAAAAAAAAAATAAAACAAAACAAAACACAACCTCCATGGCTTGTTAAGTGATTTTAATTGAAGACACATTGACGCGTTGCTGCTGTCCAGTTCCGTTTGAATTGATACCTCCCAGCCTGTTCTACTGGGTTCAACACAATTGTGCATATTTGCACCAATTCAAAGTACACAAGAAACCACCAAATGAGATAAGATGTCCTGAGAAAATAAGATGCATTGTCGAAGCTCCACTTTAAGAAACACAATGTCATTGTTTTCTTTTTGCAACATACTCCTATTGGTTTAGAAAAAAAGAAAGAAAACTTGTGTCATGGCTTTTATTAGCAGTGTCACAGGATGCTTTGGCACGCCATGTTCGAACTCGGAGTATATCTCAGTCTTGTGCAGTCTCCATCTATGTGCTGTTCTTGGTAATAAACCATTATTGTGAGCCACAGATGTGAAGGAGATGGCCTTAAGCCTGAATTCTTGTTACTGCATTTGAGACTCTTATTTTGAAATGAGACAGGAAGTGCAGTATTTTGGCTCTAGAAGAAAATGCTGACAAAAAAAACAAAACGGTGCTCTCTCTAAGAATACCTCGACTGGCTAACCGCTAGTTGCTAACTATTCTAAAGCTAGTGTCTTTCTGTTGACTGTTTCACAGAATCTGGACTGCAGTCGTGCACCTGTAGCACATTTTCTAAATATATAGAAATGTCTTGCCTGAACTTGAACAGAAAAGAGTTTCTTTAAAGCACATTTGAGCTCAAATCTTGTCCCGTCCTCTTAAACCCACTATTGTAAGTCGTCCTGTCTGCTCTGCATGTAACTTTAGGTTTTAGTTCTCGTTTCTCTCCCCCCAGACTGAACGTAGCCTCCTACTGAACTTTGAAGGAACCTCCCGAAAGTCTTCAAGCTACATGTTAATGAAAACGTATAGCTTCTTACAACATTTATTGGGAAATGCTACAGATATAGCAGATTAAAATGACTTGCGAACGTGGTTTTTAGCTGAAAAATAGTCATTCCTCTGATCTATACCACTTTCCTTTCACATCAATTTCCTGTTTTCAATAATATTTGAAGTTACCTTTTGACTTTAAAAAGTGTTTTATCTTTATTCGTCACACTTGGACTGTTTCTTTTTTTTTTCTTCTTATTTTCACTTTCTAAGAAAAGACATAGCTTTTCTTTCATGCAAAACTCAAAGCATCTGGTGTTTTTTTTTTTTTTTTGCTCAACTCTGTTTTACCTTCCTTCTTCACATTTTCTTTTCCCTGTTGCCGCCAACCGACTTCTCTGCTCACCCCCCACCGAACATGTACATTAACCATGCCTGGCGGTGTGAAGTGTGTGTGAGAGTTTCATAATGAGTGACATGGGGATTCCCTGTCCCTGTTTCCTTCATTCATGTGGCTGGAGTCTGAGGTGGTGCAGAACTGTCAACCCGGATATGAGCTGAATATTGAGTGCGTTTTAAAAGAGAGAGGAAGAGAAACTATGTGAGAGTGAGCATGCATGTGTGTGTTTGTGTGCGTGTGCACAGAGCGAGGGAGTGTGTTTGCATATTTTATTGGTCTCACATTTATTCAGAGAGGGTTGTACTTTGAGATAATTTGTTCTGTGCTTTTATCGCGTTATTTTCTGCCTGATGCGCTGCTCGGCAACCTTCGCAGCACAAACTTCCTCTTGTCACTTGAGGCACTTTGCATCCACAGCAGCGATGCTGTGGATGCAAAAGGAAGTGAGGCTTGTAAAGTCTTGCAAGATGTTAACTGATGCCGACTTATAAATACATCAGTGACAAGATCTTAGATTATGTAAGAAGTATTTTTAATCTAGATTATGGTAAGGTTGAGAAGGTGCACAGCAGCACCTCGTTTATTTATACGGCGCTGTTAAAAGGATATCCAAACGCTATATTGTCATGTCTCACATAAGCCAAGAAAGTATTTGCACGGGAAACAGATGAGGCTTCTGTGTAAAATAAGTTGACACAATGTGTAAAGCATTTTCGCTTAAGTAATTCATATGTAGAGGTACGCATGAAACTATGGGCAGCTTCTTATTGCAGGTAAAATTCTAACTGCTTACAACCTTTTAGCAAATCCTAACCTTAGTTAATCCCTATTAGGGTGCAACAGCAGACACACTGCAGCCACTGTCAAAGCGAAGCAACACTAGTTTCTGCACACATTTCACATGCAGCAGTACGTCTCTGTGGGGCATCAGCAAAAGTATTCTCCATTTTCAGATGAGGTGTGAGTACATTCTTGAGTTTTAAAGGAACTCTTCTGATAAATCCTCTCTGCATAAATCCAGTGGACTTATGTTCCCCTCCAAAAGTCTGGGTTAGTTTTTGACATAGTTTAATCAGAACTGAGATTACCTTGCTTTAGTGTGCCACCCAGTGGTTTCTTAGTGTAGCAAAATTTTTCTTGAAGCAACATCTTAGCCTGAGCTTGATAGCAAAACGGTCTCAGTCAGTCTTGGACAATAAAATGGCTCTGGAGTGTTGATATAAAATGCTGGAAGAGCAGTAATTATTAAACGAGCTGCAAATGGCAATTAAACAGGACGGGTGGTATAAATTTATACCTTTAAGTTATTGTTCACTAGAATCTAAGAAGTGCCATTTAGGTGAACTAATTTTACTAAACAAAACACAAGTGAAAGCACTTTTGATGGAGTGCAGACTTTAGTCTTACCAGTACTAATGTGTTTTCTCAATAATTGATGGATGCAGACATAACCTGCTGCTTTGGTCAATTTCCATCTCTCTCAGGAGGATAAAAATGCTTTCCTCCCCTGTTGTTAGTGTTTCTAATATCCTGTTTTAGATTTTAGTTTTGTAAACAATGGTTAGCATGAAAGGTTTGCATACTATGCAAACCATTTATGCATAAAGAAGCTGATTGGCAAAGGATCCTCCACTTATGTCCCCCTCCATCCCACTCCATTACATTCGTCACTATGTTCTATTTTTAAAATTCCACTCAGTTTGCATCTGGAATTTTCCTGCAGTTTGAGCTCTTTAGGAATTCATTTTGTTTGGCTAAAGCTCCTTGGTCGCAGAAGGGGTATTTAAAAAAAAAAAAAAGCTCCCTTTCTCTTGTTACTGTGCTGCTCGTCCTTTGTGTTGCGAGTCGGTAAGCATGGAAATGAAGTCAAAGCCGGAACCAACTGATTGCAGGTTGCTTTGTGTGTGCGTTGCGCCTCCTCGTTGGCAAATAAGAGGGAAATGTGCATGCAAGATGTTGCTCCGGAAACTCAGGCCGAAGTTGAGCAAAAGTGATTGCCAAAGTTGCGAAGGTCGCCTAAAGTTCAGCTTCAAACTGTCTCAGACAGGTGAGGCGCGGCTGAAGTTATCGGCTCTTTGACTGTGGATGAGCCACGGTAAACCTTCTCTTTGGTGGTTGACGGGTCATGCGGGCACTGAGCTTTAGAAACATGTCACGCCTAAATGCTTTCCACATGGTTCCACCTGGATGTGACTCAGACGGTGTAGAATTGAACGGGCCAGTCACTGAATGGAGGCTTGAATTTGTGGGAAAAATTCTCTAGTACGTATCGAGGCTTTTTTTTTATTAGCAACTGAAACTGAGAAACCATTTTACCGCATAAGGGCCTGTAAATAAAAGAAAGATAG
Source organism: Poecilia latipinna (assembly GCF_001443285.1). Classification (NCBI taxonomy): domain Eukaryota; kingdom Metazoa; phylum Chordata; class Actinopteri; order Cyprinodontiformes; family Poeciliidae; genus Poecilia; species Poecilia latipinna. The sequence continues at coordinate 31,353 of NW_015114190.1, read as the reverse complement.
ATAATATAACACACTTTGATCTGCTCAGACAGCCCACAGCGCCACATGCAGCAAATGCAAATTGTGGAGCTGATGACACAGCTGCATGATTGGCTGTACGGGGCTTCAAAACCAGACTGAAACATGAAACCTTATGCATGGCCTAGAACGCTAAAATGAACGTGTACCATTTTATAGATTCAAAACCCCAAGCAAAGCAACTAGTTCTGGGGAAAATACATTAAAATTGTCCAATTGGTGTGACTACCAGGCTTCCTTCTTGTAGTAATCTTCGTGACGGACCAGAAAAGCTATAAGATGATTCTTGCAGGGGACTGTTAATCTTAGTGCAATACTTGTGCTAAAAACAACCCCTTTATAATAACTTGATTATGCATATTATTGGAAAAGACGCAGTGATGAAGATTAGCTGTAATGCAGTCCAAATACGGCCGACTTTTACCTCATCTGACTTCTCCGCCATAGTTGGATTGCTTCACTTTTCTGAGCTCGCTGTCAACACGTCCTCCAGCACCTAATTCTGCTCGGAGGCAAACATGGAGTAATTATGATTTGCAAAAATGCAAATCACAAGTGGTTCATTCAAATGAAAGCGAGCCTCCTGTCTAAGGCCGCATTGACAAAGTCAGCCGTTGCGTCAACCACTGTGCAGAAACTAAAGCTTCTCTCAAGTCAGCTCGCTCGCTGCTTTTTCATTGTTGGCTCAAATTTTGACAACTTTGTTTCTAGTCATGCAGTCTCATTTTCCAGATTAGAAATAATTAATAATAATAAAAAAATTGCCTCTGGGTTGCAACACAGGTCCTTCAAACAGATTTGTCTTTAAACAAATTAGTCTCTTTATGGTTGACATTGACGTTATGAATGAGGAACTTTACTTGCACTTTCTTCAAACAACCAATGTTGAAACCCTGCAGCTGTGACTCCATTTTCATGTTCCCCATTTCTGTCAGAGCTGTTGTGCTGTTCCCTTTACATAAATAGTTTGACACTCTGTAAAGTATGATTACTTGCTATGGCTAAAACAGCATATTTCGTCTGTATTCACTTGGATCTAGGATGACTTTGTTCTAGTTTGTAGCATCAAACCCTGGGCTCACAGGGGGAGAAAATTGGCCTAGCATCACTACAGTCAAGTTTGAATTAAAATAGTCAATATTCCCCTTAGATTCTATGAAAAATACACAGACTAAAAAAAAGTTTAAATGATCCAAGAGCTGATCTTGAAATTCCGAGTTTATGACAGAAAATGTATTACTCTGCTATTCTAGCTGTAAACTGAGGACTAGCTTACTAACTACATTTGATTAGTATCAGTTAACATCTCATAGCTGCTAGTAACTTCCTTAAATCTTAATAAAACTACAGAGTGTAGTTAGTTGGCAGTGTTTTTCCACTTTGTTACATCTACTTGGCTCCATTTTCTTTTTTCTCTTCGGTTGTGTTGACATTTTTATTTGAAAAAAGTCCAACTTCCTTTATAGCATGTAATGTGTCCTAGCATTCCTCCTCAGTCTCTGTTCTTTACTATACAAGAACTACAAAAAAAAAAATCACCTGGCCACTATAAGAGAGATGTTTTTTTGTAAGAACGTTTATTGAAAATGTGAACTGGCTATGCTAACTAATGCTGGCTAGTCCCATTTTGTTGCTAACAAATGAGCATTCCCAAATTAGCTATTGCACCAGTTGTGTTTGGAACAAACAAATAGTTGTCAGTACTCTTTGTTTGTACAACCATTAGCATACGTGTTCTATGGGAAGAGCTACAGAGAACAATTAAAAATAAGTTTTTATACCAATCAGTGACAGTTAGAGGTTCTGATTGCCATACCTCTGGTACCATCTCTTCCTGGCAACAAACAAGACCGATTATCACTGAGGAATTTTTCATGAGCTCTTGAGCAATCTATTTCTTGTAATACCAGTTGTTGCAATATGAGTTTATTTAATTGGTACTAGCCAGTCTGCATGGATTCTGCTTATTGCCTTTTTTTCTTTCACATCTCAGACTATTTTCTGATTGGAGAAATATTGTGAATCTTTTTGAACTTGAAAATGATGAGATCTTCAGGTATTTAACCTTTTCCAGCAAGAAAACACCACTCAACAACTCTTGGGTGTTTTCTTAGAAATCACTGTAAAAAAAAAAGAAAAAAAAAAAAGTACGTAGCAGAACATTTAGCCAAGAAGCTAAGCATCAATTCAGTGGTCGTAAATGCAAGTAGGTCTAGCTTGCAGCACGGGGGACAGTAGCACTTCCTCTTGCGCTCAATACCGAGCGACGTTGTGATACAGCCTATTTTAGTAAATTAAAAAGAAAAAAGCTATCTTCAATATCTCAGCTTTTCAGGAACTCAGAATGGCAGCTTTGTTTGTAGTTTGACAGGCGACTGATTAGCTTTCGAGCCTGAGGGTTTATGAGAATCTAAATCTTTTCTCATAACGCAGAACAAGAAAACCACAAAAAGCGTTTCACTAGACAAGACAGTTGCCTCAGTGAGTATTTTGCATAATAGATTGCAGAAGAGCTATTATCAGTATTTACTGACTTGTGTGGAGCGTTTGCGCAGGCTTGAGGGTGAAGGTGCAAATTGCAGAAGTAAAAAGGTGCTGTAAGCATGCAACGCGCCTTTCATTCTAGCTGTTTGAAATCAATGTGCACATGGAGTGTTGGTGAACTGACTTGCACGATCTTCTGTTTAAAAAGGTAACTTTGGGCAAAAAATAGCTTATTATGGTGGATATCAGAGCATGTGTGCACATTGGTTGTGGCGTCGGTGTCTCTTTCTGAGACTGGCTGACATCACTTTTCTGCACGTGTGATGGCTGTATATTTTTAGATACTCCATCTATGACACATAAGGTGCCTCTGATAGTATTCAGACTTTATCTAATGGAGGCACGAGTTGGGTTGACATCTGTTTCGCTGTCATCTTGAAGTTCACGACTTTCTTACAAGGTCTTTGTCAAAAGGCTTAACATGTGAGTTGCTTTAATCTGCTGGCGACAGCGGAGTCTTGCGCAGGAGCCATTTAGACGACGCTCAGCGGCCAGGCAAGATCAAGAGGACGGATTCTCATGCCTTCAACGGCTCTCTGTTTGATTTCAGTAGTTGAACTCTCGAACAAATCCTGCAAAGCCGACGTAGCTCAGTCACACCTATACCCACACCCAGGCCTGCAGCGTGCGAATACCATACGGTCACCGCACCATACCAGTTTACAGTTGAAGCCACTGGTTTCCAGTAAGACGTTGCCACAGCGTATGTCTGGGAAACAAGGGGGATATGCGCCGGTTCTCATGTAGATGCCATTTAAGGGGTTAACTGCCTCACAATCTGAATTAGGCAACTAACGGCTGCCACAAGCTCACCATACAATACTACTGTGGTGTTCTTAGTCAGAGCTACTGGTTTCCAGTAAAGAACTGCACAAGAGCTTCACAACAGAGGAAGTGGTGGTGGTGGAGCGCGAAACTCTGTTCATAAAAAGAAGAGAGGTTTCATCTGTCAATTGCTTTCCTTTTCAGGCAAAAGGCTTCTGCCTCTTCTTTCATGCGTCCTCTCCTTTGTATTTCATGCAACGATGTTGGGAGGATTTCCTGTCAGTGCCGCCATCAAAGAAAGGATCAAAGGTCATGGGAATAACATGGTGCATGAAACAGAAATTACTTTCTGCAGCTTCAGGTACTGATTGTTTTTCTCACGCAGTCTTCACAGAGCATTTTAAAAGCAGGACTTGCATATCGTCACCTTCCTACAATAATAGCCTAAGTCCTTTTTTTTTTTTTTTTTTTTCAAAAATTGTTTTTGTATTTGCCTAAATCATCTTTTGGCAAAAAGCAAAACAAAACAAAAACTTTGGCCATTATTTTAGGAAGGTTACGATATGTGCTTGTTAGCAAATGAAGACACAACTATCTGTCAGAGAACTCCTCGGATTTAGGATCTGAGAAAAAAAAGAGAGAACAAAATCTCTTGATGCACTGTAGTTTTGATTTTTAGATTCTCTAAGGTTTTCATACGTTGAGTTACATTGCCCTCTAGCGGAAGAGCCCATTTATTACATAAAACGGAACCAAACGGCAATGTTTCTGCACAACGTTTGCTGCAGCAAAAGAAGTTTCAATCTTTTGATGAAAGCAAAACTGGAGAGAAAACTATCGAGTTGATTTTTAGCCAAGTGCGACAAGGGAGCATGCAAATGAATGTCAGAGTGAATGTGCCATATTGAAACTATACTTGTAAAGCTGTTAGTCTGGAAGCTTGATCAGCTTTTCTTTTCCTTTCACATTAGACAGTGACTTCTGTCCTGCTGCTTGTTGTTATTTTTTGAGAGATTACAACAGATATGCAATTATAAAAATCGTTTAAACAAACAATTTACCATCCAGACTCTGAGGGCCAGGCCTTTCACTACTCTCTGTCTCCATCTGCTGTCTGAGTTTAAAGGGCGCAGATCTCACAGACATCCTTCTTAGTTCACCACACTGGCAAAGCGTGGGGCTTTTGAAGACGTACTCCCAAGATTTAAAAACGGTACACAGTTTATTGGACTAAATCTTTGCCTTCTTGAAATGTGACTGCATGTAGAAAACAGCTTGGATTCTTCAAAGCTTTTTACACATCTACATCCAGGTTCTAAGAAATATCTAGTTTTGATCAGCTCTTCCAGTTTTGGACAAAGGTTTCAGAAACTAAACCTTTGATTTGGACTAATTTCCTCAAAGGTTTTCTGTTGGATTAAGATCTGGAGGCTGTGGTTGCCATTGGAGAACAGTGCTGATGTGAGTCTGATGCCATTGTGGGTTATGTTGCTCCACCAGAGTATGGGTTGGTTACACAGAGGTTATAAAGGGATGGACATGGTCAGCTAGGATCCACAGGTAGGCTGATATGGCTTTGGTACTACGCGTCACAAAGTGTGCCAAGAAAATATCTCCCAAAGCATTAACACCACCAGCTGCTGGCCGGGTGGCTCCGTGGTGACCCTGACATCCGAATGTTGAAATCTAAATTTATCAGACCTATTTTCTATCTGTTGCTATTCAAGTTTGGTGATCTTGTGTGGACTGCAATCACAGCTTCACTTGTGTTGCTTTTTTAGAGATACTATACTATTCTCTAAATAGAGTCATAATAAAAGGTTATTTAAGTCACTCCTGCCTTTCTATTATCCATTCCAGTGACACTTAAGCCGAACAGGCATAACGTTTGGACGACTGACCGATGAAATGGTCAGGGTACCTATTTGTTGGTGTGAGCATTTAGTTCTTAGAATTGGTATGGCAGGAAAAAAAAAGTGCTTCTAAATTCCACCATTTCACCATGTAAGGGAACCTCTTAATCTTGTTGGTTAAATGAAAGATGTTTGAAGAAGCAGCGTAAGAAAAGCTTTGAGATCACTGTTTGCAATCACCGTTTATGTTTATGACTTTGCCAGAAACCTAGACTTGCAGTACAAAGACAGCTGAAAGTCTCACTAGTCAAGTGAAAGATTTTGACTGGAAATTTTTTGCAGCATTGCCACTTTTTGCCTATGGGAGTATATTTAACCTTAAGCCCGTCAGGATGCCCGTGCTGACCCTTGTTCAATGCCAAAAGAACCAACCATGAGTAGAATTATTTTTGCATTATTTTTGGGTAATTGGATGTGTGTGCATGGCTCACCTGGGAAACACACTGCATCAGAATGGACATGGGGGAAAAAGGGAAGAGGGTCAAGGCTGTCGTGTTCCGCTGAATGACCTTGGGTCTTTCTGTCCTTAGGGGTGTCCCCATGACTCATTGCATCAACATAAGAAATGTGTACACTCTTTCATGGAAACTGTGTGCCCTGATGGCAGCATGTGTCCTAACACACAGCACAAATAGTTCACGAAAGCGCATGACCGAATGCTAGATGTTGACTCGGCCTCCGGATTCCCCAGATCTCTGTCCAGTCGAACGTTTGTGGGATGTGATGACCAAATCAGCCCAATCTAAGGAGGGGGGCTAAGATGCTAACATCTAGCTGGCAGATACCGCACCACAGCTTCAGGTGATCTGATAAAATCCATGCCTTGACAGATCAGACATTGACAGATCTGTCTACCACTGCAATGTCATACTAAGCTCCTTTTGGTGGTGTGCATGTAACTCCTCTTTGAAGCCAGAAGAGGGCAGCATTTTCCAAATCCTCAAATTAGTGGGGATTTGGAAATACTGGCTTTAACCGAGTCTTTAGAGTCGCTTTTATTTCCATGGATGATCACTTAAAACTCCGCCCCCTGGAAATTTCAGATATTGATTGGCTGTCATTGATTAGAACGCTTTATAAATAAACACAATAAAGGAGGAGGAGCAGTGAGAAAGAGCCAGGTTTTGGTTCACACACTAGATCAGCCCAGTGGGGGCAGCTGTGGCAATAATTAGTCTAGTGTGTGTGTGTGTGTGTGTGTGTGTGCGTGCGTGTGTGTGTTTGTTTAACACCTATCACAGTGATTACTGATTGAGTTGCGTAGTATTGTTCCACTTCTGACATGACAAAGAGGTGACTGCAGGTGTTCCAATTTCTTCCTGTCTTTCTTTTTCTTCGAGTTTTTAATCATCTGGATAGTGTCCATGAAGCGAGAAAACTTTAGAGCGATCAAACTCGAGGTGAATGTAACTCGAATAGTCACTCAATGCACTGCGGGTTTGTGGTTTATGCGGTACGGAAAAAGAAAAAAAGTCCAAAACTGCAGTTCTGTGGTGAAATGATTCAAAGTTTGCAGGAAAACAATGGAGTACGTGTTCACAGGATCCTTTTTTGCCTTTCCTGCTCTGGTTCCTGCATGACTGATTGATTGACTGACTGCCTCACATGCTCGCCCACTGACTGACTGACTGATAAAAAATACATACGGCCACCCACACGCATATAAATTTGCCTGACACCTCTGTATTTGTATGTGAAATACCCATGTCCTAAACAAAAATAAATACATACGCTACAAATAATTAACCTGCAAATTTATTCTAAACAAGTAAAAGAAAAGAAAAAGAGATCAACCAGAAAATAAGCAAATTAATAAATTAAGCTAAATTCAAAGACTTGGCAAAAATAGACCAATTGTTCTTATAATCTAGCTGCTTTAGCTAAACCTTGCACTGTGTCTTCATTTCTGCAATGATCAGACGCTTAAAGTCCACTAAAGTAGGCTTTTAATTTGAATAGACATATTTATAAGATGTCGGGACAAAGAAAGGAGGATTTCAGTTGAATTTATTCACAAAATTGTGAACTATTGTGAGCAGTTGATATTTTACCTGTAAAATCAAAATTCAACAATTCAAATTGAGTTTTTAGTCGTTTTTGTTCTGTTGTGTATCGACTGTGTCTGTTTTTAGTAGGAATTACCCTCATAAAACACAAAACCGGCCAAGGCATGACCGTCCACCCTCTCCTGGCCCTACACTGGCGTGACGGGTCAGGAGAACATTTATCAGAAGCAGCAGAGAGGCCCATCGCATCTCTGGAAAGGGGAGTTTAGTCAGACTTGCAACTGTAATTCTCCAGAGGCCTGTGTACACATCACTTTATATTATATTTTTCTTTGTAGTTTTTCAAATTCACGTCCCGCTTTCTTTATTTCCCCCTTAATATGAGCAGTGTTGTGTTAGTCGATTACATAAAACTCCAATAAACTGCATTGATTTGTGGTTCTGTTAGGGGGGGGAGAAGAAAAAGTAAGAAGGCTGAAGGTCTTGTGTGCACAGGATTTCTGTTGGATCTTTAGTTTCTCTTTAAAGCCCTAAAGTATATAGGTCAGGTTAAGCAGAAGTGTAAAGCTTTCATTCGGTGTGGCTGTTTGCTGTGCCGGTTGTTTGCATCATGTGTTTCAGCGTCGGGTCTACCCCTCTGATTCCTGGAGAGAGAAACCCTGCCTCTGCAAATCTGCAAGCGCCGCTTTCGCTGAGAAAGCAAATGCAGAAATACAAAAAAAATAAAAATAAATCCCTGCAGATTATCACGTTTCTTTATAAAAGCTACACTATGTGACGTACCTCATTAGGTCACGTACAGTCATTCGCTTATCAAAGGCAGCCGGTAAGATCTGTAGCCAGCTATGAGTTCAAACTTGGATCCGGGAGGGGTGGGGATTGTTGCAAATTAGGACACCGCAATAAATTCAGGTATTTCTTGAAATACCTTAAACAGTCATCCGCTTGATACAAAGGACACAAACCCTTTCTTCTATTCAGCTGTCTTTCCAGATGACTGACTTTAAATGAATTCCGTCTGAAGCGGTCCACATCAGAGAGAAAGATTGTGCAAGCACAATAACTGCGCTTTCCACTTTTGCCTCCCACACTGCGTCTCTTGGTCTGACTGGATGGTGACTGTTAGATGGTGTCTGAGTGAAAGTTTTATTGTCGAGGCAAATGTGAAAGTCAGTCAGACACAGTGACCTGGAAACTTCGAGCTTTTATTAGTTTCCAGTCTCGCAGTGGAACTTCGAGGCCTCCCTCCTGTTGCGTTGGCGTCCGGACGCTTGTGCCAACGTCGCTGAAATAGCCTCTGAGTGAGGCTATTATTAGCAGACTCTCGTTTTACGTTGTGTGGCGAAATTACGAGGTTTTCTTTTTATTTTAAGTCAATTTTTTATGAACCTACAGTTGACTAAGCATAGTATCTCTCTCTTTTTTTTATGTGATCAAAGTGTTGAAATGCGCAGATCTACGGAGACATCCATGTGCATTAATGTAGTTGCAGTTGAGCCTAAACTTATTCCTGACAAATTTAGATTTCAAATCATTTAAAATTTGATTTGAGGAGACGGAAATTATATATATATATATATATATATATATATATATATATATATATATATATATGTGTCAAAACAGTCCTTAGTGCCGTGACAGG